>NC_133434.1:39086680-39153116 GCF_011762505.2 Arvicanthis niloticus
AAGAAAGAGAAAAATGAGAGCTTGTAAAGAATAATTGGTCTTCAACCTCTCCATGATTGTTAACCCTACTTCCTTCCATCTTGGGACCAATAATTAGGTTATTTTTGCTTATTTCCTTGGGTCCCTGGGCCTTAAATAGGCTGACTAACTTTGTGAAACAACAGATAGATAATCTGATAGCAAAATCTATTCAGATACATTATCATAAGTTAGCTATGGAGGACCACAAGATTCTAGATGAGGATGTTACTCTATCCAGGTGCTCCCAAGTCCCATCTCCACCCAACCTAAAAGAGGGGACTTCTGCCCCTAGACCAAGCAGTGAGGCCACCCAGAACCCCCTCTGTCTGGTGATCTGAATTCTTGCTTAGGCTGCGAGGCTAAGCACTGCAAGGGAATATAAATAAAAGTTAAAAATATGTTTCTGGGTTCCCTGAGGGACAAGCCTGACTGTATAGGGGTTGATGTCAAAAGTGTCCCCTCTCCAGGAAAAAGACATCAGGATGGGTATGGCCTTCATGCCTCACTGGACAACGACAGGAGGACTGGAGCCATTACAAGGTCCCCTTTAATTACTGGAGGTCAGGCCTCTATCCCCGCCTTGGCAAGATTAGAATCGCCACAACCCTTCTATATTTGGAGAAGGGAGGAGAGGTCGGGGCAGCCCTGCTTATACACTGAAGACCTAAAATCAGCCATAAGCCTAAAATCAGCAATAGGCCTGACATACATGCCTGCTAACACAAAGTCTTGGGTCTATATGGAAAAACACTGAAACAGATGTCCATAAACTATTGTAAACAGGCAGCTTTTGTGGAAATCTACCAGCTTGAATAGTTATAGACCTTGTAAATAGGCAGCCTTGGCGGATAGTACCAACTTAGATAAGGACAAGTGAAGCATAGGCAGAGTCATAGTGACCTGACCCCTGAACCTACACCCAGCTGCTACCCTGTTCTGAAAGATGCCTGTACTCCCCCTTAACATCTATGCTCCTGTGTCATTCCCTTCCCCACATCCTGCATTTTTGTGTTTATAACCCCTGTGTTAAAAAGTAAAAATTATGATTTGATAATAATAAGAAAAAGAAAAAAAAAGAAATGAAAAGAAAAGAAATAACACACAGTGTCCCCCTGACTCTGCTGACTTAGCTTCTGACAATCCATTTTCTTGTTCTCAGAAATACTTTGAATTATAAAATGTTATTGTGGTTTTTGTTAGTATGCTGGGTAAAATAATTTTTATTGATTTCATTTTAAATTTCAAAGTTTGAAGTGAGTTAAAATGTCCTTCAACATAATTATAGGTCATATTTATTTTCATATTGTAAAATGCAAGTTAATCTGTTGAACATTTTTTAAAAAATGGATTCCTTTTTGAGAATTTCATATGAGCATTGTATTTACATATTTTTTCTTTCTCTCCTTCCTCCCACTCTTCCCAACCCCCAATACTTTTCAAATATATCTTATTTAATTATTGTTCATATATGTATGTATATATGTATACATGTATAAGTATGTATGTATATACAAATACTGATAAATAAAGTATTTGGGGAAAAAAGAGTTAATACTGCAGGAAAGAGGGATAACATTTGAAATGTAAATACATAAAATATCCAATTTTAAAAAAAAGCGTGAATACAGCTGAGCTATCTCCTCTGAGCCTGTTTCATATTTATATTTTTTTGTGTGTTTTTAATGTTTCTGAGTGTTTTCTCTCTGTATGTGTTTATGCACAGAGCGTCCAGAAGAGTGCATTACATACTCTTGGACTGGAGTTAAGACAGTGGTGAGTCATCATGTAGGTGCTGGGAACTGAACCTGGATCCTCTGGAGGAGCAGCAAGTACCCTCAACTGCTAGGCCATCTCTGCCACCCAGTTTCATTTTGTTTGGTTGTGTTGTTTTGTCCTGGGTGCTGGCAATAAAGGCAGAGGCCACCATGTCCTGCTTTCAAATAAGCTCTGCTACAAGGCATGTAACTGTTCCCCTTTGGACTTTTCATCTTGCTTTTTGTCTCTAAAGATTTGTTTACTTTTCTTTCTTGTGTGTGGTCCTGAGTGTATGTTTGTATGCCTTGTGCATTAAACCTGGAGCTCACTGACTGACAGGTTGTCTGACCTATCTCTGCCTCCCAATGCTGAGACTGCAGGCTGCCATGCCTGGCTTCTCACACAAATGCTAAGGGTCTAAACTCAAGTCCTCATGCTTATAGGGCAAGCACTTTATCCACTGATGGTCAACAGTGTGCTGGCTCTTCAGACCCAGTAATGATCACTGCCCAGATCACTACTTGTCCTTCCAAAACTCATGATGGAATATTCCAAAAGGATGAGGGACTGATTTTATGGCAGAGGCTCCTGTCAAGGTTCTTGGAACATGGAAATCATAACTGGAACATCATGGCTACACTGGCAGGCCCACCTGGCTCTTGCAAAGACTACATTGCCTTTACTGAAGGCCAGCTACATTGAATGGCACACCATGTGAGAGAACAGAGCCATCTGCAATACAACCGCAGTTTGGAAACTTCATCTCCTTACTGAATTTGGCTGTCGACTACATGCTCCCTGTGGAGTGGGACAGCCACGAGCATTTTCAAGCTACAGCTTTGTGACCCACCAATGGTACTCATCCATGGGTCTCTTAAACTGCCAGGCCTCAGTGCTAATAATAACATTGCAGTCTTTGGTTTCAGTGGACAGGCTGTCTGGGACTTATCCTGGGAATAGAGACATCAGCAAGTTTCCAGATGTTTCTTGGTTATTGGAATACTGTGACAGCTTTTTTTTTTTTTTTTTTTTTTTTTTTTTGGCTCACAAGGATGTGTTATAAACAAGGGTTCTTTAGTCTGACAATTCCACATGTTCCTTCTCTGCCATTTGGCATGGGGCTATGCCTGGTTTTTAAATATTTTATAATGATCAGCCCTCTTTTTAAATTATAATTCATTTTTATTTCATGAGCATTGATTTGTGTTTTGCCTGAATGTAGTTCTGTGTGGGCGTGTCAGATCCCCTGTAACTAGAGGCACAGACTTCTGTAAGCTGCCATGTGCAATTGAACCCATGTCCTCTGGAAAAGCAGTCAGTGTTCATAACTGCTGAGCCATCTCTCCAGCCTCCTCACCCCCACTTGTAGCCTAACTTTCTTTTCTGTTATCAAGTGCTTATATATTAATTGGATGATCTGTTTACTGGCGTGTTATATTTTTATTTGGTTAAAATTTAGTTTTGTGAGAAATAATACAAATAATCAGCAAGTTCCTGCACTACACACAGCTGCTCTCTGCCCTGCAGTCTTGCTGCCTCTTGACTAGCCCCAGTCAGCAGTCTTCCCTTCTCTGGTTCACCTGACTCAGAGCCGCCTGTACCTTCTCAGCTGTCCACACCCTGTGTTCGGCTGCCTCAAATTTCAGTAACCCATGTTACACAAAATTTGAGTATCCTGTAAGGCGTATTAGAGCAATATAACTTGTTCAGCTCTCTGTCTAGAGCAGCCATCTGGTTATACCATCTATCTCTTTGGCTCTCTACATGGAGCCACAGACATTATTAATTAATACCTGAGCATAGCAGGTAATGATCACTGCTTGCTGTGCTTAGGGTCAGTGACTAATTTTCACAAAGCTGTAGCTTTGTGATAGTTTCAAACGGCAGGTGAAATTTCCCACATGATTCAGACAAAATCTATATATAAATTATTCTAAAAAGCAAATAATCCCAATTTTATAAATTCACAGTTCAATCAATTTCTGCCTCAAGAAGTGGACAGCTTTCATTCTCTAGTCTCTGACTCAGAGCAGCCTGCACTCCCCACAGCAGGATACCTCAGAGCCTTCTTTGTTTCAAGAAGTGTTTGAGTCCATGTGACTGTCACAGAGCTAACCAGCTACTCACTTAAAAAGATAAAACTCTAACACTCAGGCTAATGACTTAGTGGATTCTTGCGAACACCTTGATTCATTACCTGTTGCAGAAAATATTAAAAATGAATGGCAAGTTCCAACACTATGCACGGCTACTCTCTGCCTACCAGTCGCGCTGCCTCTTGGTTAGCCCCAGTTGGCAGTTTTTCCTTCTCCGGTTCTCGGGCCTCAGAGCCACCTGTCCCGACTCAGCTGTCCACCCCCTGTGTTTCACCATCCCAAATCCCAGTAAGCCAGTAAATCAAAACTCTAGGCGCTTATAATTAATCAGTCAGATTTATATATCAGTAAATTCTCAGTTCACAAGATGCCCACAGAATGAATTCAGGGCCAAATGATAATGATACAAGCTGCCCACCCAGACTCAACAACTCACTCCAATTATTCTATTCCTATATGATATTATGGCTACTTGCGGATGTTTAAAGCCACGCAGAATCTGAATTGTCCTGTTCATCCTCCATTTCCTTTCTGTCACCTGTGTCACACCTGTCTCTCCAAATCTTTTCTCCTCCTGCCTTTTCCCTGTCCAATCACAGGCTACTTGTTGTATTAATATTTAAATTGGACAGGGAAAATTCTGCTACACTTTAGTTTGTAGTTTTTACTATTTACCAATTTGACGTTGAAAAAACTTCCTTCATTATGTATGTTACCCCTCCAAACTCTTATTTTTCTTCCTTTTGCAGGTCCTGAGAACTGAACATATAGACTTAAACATCATAAGTGGGTAAGCTCGCCCATCTACCACCAAGCTTCAGGTTTTTCAACCATCGCTCCAGCTCATGTGATGCTCTTTAGGAAAGTGTACACATTAAGCTTTGGGAATGGACACCACTGATATTAGATGGTAACAAGGTTCAAACGACTCTTGGGAGGATTTCTAGGATCTTCTGTCCTCGAGGAGTTGTAGACTTCCATTTGCATAAAAAGCAAGAATGGCTGATTAGGAAAAAAAAAAAAAACATACTCCCAAGGAAGGAGGAGAGCTGGAGGAAAGAGATGAGATGGAAAACCACTCTGCCATAAAGAACCCAGTCTCTTCCTTCTCATGGCACCCACCATCTATCTTAATGGGGTTCTTTGTGAAACTTGGATCCTCACACTTACTGGCAAGTTCTTTGCCACCTGATCCATTCCACAAACTCTGTTTAGTCTTTTCTATACATCATCTCTTTGCTATAGACAAAAGAGAATTGAGACATTTTCTCTCCCAACATCTGGGCAAAACTATGAAGATACTGTTTCCTTTTCCAGGGTCAGTCTCAGTCTGTGCTAGCAGTGAGCAATGGACCTCCCTGAGTTCCCTTTACAGTAATACAGAGTAACTTCAATGACAAGTGTCCCTGTGTGCATCAATACATTTGTCTATTACTACCACTCTACAGCTCAGCTGGACACTGCTCAACTAAACTCCATGTATATTCTCCCTCTACAACCCAAGATAAAGGAGTGGATGCTCTCTGGAACATTCTAACTCCATTGCAGAGGCCCAGAACAGAGTAACAATCACTGATATGAACAATGTATCTAAGGCTTAAGCTGGTGAGTCAAGCCCTAGACACCTGCTTTCAGCTTTCACCTCACAATCCAGGTTTTATTACTACACCATAAAAGAAACAGGAGACATGTCCCGGCCCGTACTGCCCGGCTTTGTGGGCCAAGATGTTTCGGCCTGCTCCGCTCCACGCTTGGCGGCCACTGTGTCTTGGCCCAAGCTGCCGTTCTGGTCCGAGGGTCAGGGTCTAGCGAGAGAGAGAGAGAGAGAGAGAGAGAGAGAGAGAGAGAGAGAGAGAGAGGATAAAGGGGAAGAGACGCGAAGAATGGAGACAAGACAGAGATTCTGATCAAGTCTAGTTTATTGAAGGGAATTCTGAGGTATTTATAGGCTTTTGCCACGTGCCTTGTAGCCGAGTAGATACCACGTGCCTTGCAGGTGTTGATATGACGTAAGCCTTACAGGCGTCTATAGCGTGGACAGCACGTGTACCGCAATGCCTTGCAGGCGTGGATAGCACATGCGCCTTATAAGCATGTATGGCGTAGATAGCACGTGGACAGCACGTGAACTGCATGCCTTGCAGGCGTGGCCACCACGTGCACCTTGCAGCTGGGGGCTGTAAACAGCAACACAAAATATGTGGGATATCAGAGTGTGCTTCAGCTGTTGTAGGCTATTGAAAACCAAATCTTTCGTCAGGGTATATGGTTCCAGATGGCTGCAAAGTTGATCTAGCCGCTTTCTGCTAAAGTCGGCTCCCAACAGAGACACCAGAACTTGTGAAGTGTTTAAAAAACTTTAAACTTTATTAAGTAAAAATTGCATAAATACAACCATATATAATGAATAGAAAAGTTAAATACAAACTATCACATGTAAAATAGGTTATTTGATAACTGTTGGTTGCAGTTAAATACAAACTATCACATGTAAACTAGGTTATTTTATAACTGTCAGTATCAACCCCAAATACCAAATTCTCAACTTTCACAGTGGGAAGGTTAATCTAATGAGAAAAAAATCTCAATTTCATCTTAATATATACCAAAACTTTTTAAGAATAAAAATTTAAATTGAATAGAACTTTTGAAAAAACAATTCAATGCAGCCCTAAATGGGGTTTGTATTCAATGAGACCTGAGATAAAAATGGACATTTGCCATTATAGTTACTTCAAATCAACTTCCAACTAAGGCAGGTCTGGGAAAGAATGAGTCTTTAAATGACCATGGTGCTTTTCTTAATAGTCCTGGAGTCCAGTCAGTAGTTTGGCTGCAGTTCTATATCCTGTACAAGTCCAGTAGAGCACGATGGTTCAGATGGCAAGTTTTGTCTCAAAAGGTGTAGGAAGGTATCATCATAGTAGTAGTACTAGTGGTAGTAGTCGTCCTCCTCCGTCATCGTCGTCATCGTCATCATCGTCATCATCAACATCATCATCTGTATCATCTCCTTTTGCCTAAACTGTGTGGCCTCCAACTTTGTTACTAGGTCGAATACTGTTATGGATTAGAATTAAGTTTGACTGTTAATCCCAAAAACAGTATGGTATCATTCCACAATTAAATGATTTAAACATGAAAAAAATGTATTTTACATGAAATCCATTTGAGCAGCGTAACACTATGGTCTTTCTGCTGTGTCCTGAGTAGTTGCCAGTCTAAGGTCATCTCAGATTCCAATGAGGCTACACTTCTACATAGTTACACTACATCCAGCCATTACATGATCTCCCTACAATTACAGAATAAAGTGTGCCCCTCCCTTTTAGGTCACTCCTGGAAATCTGCTTACCTCCACTGGCCACACAGAACCACATTGGAATGCAGTGGAAGCTGGGAAATATGGTTTTATTCTGAGTAACCATGTGCCTATCACAACAGGGGGGTCTAACGTGTTATTTGAAAAAGAAGACAGGGGTCTCTATTTTAAGTGGTCACTTCTCCATGCTTCATCCCCTTGTGAAGAGCAGCAGCTGACCTCCCCGACCATAAAACCTTCCCTTTACCTATGGGATCAAATCACACTTCTGCTTCTCCTCCTCTTCCTTCCCTAAATGCACCATGTCTCAGCACAAAGCTGACCACAGCTTCTCTTCTCAGCCCCAACTCTCTTCTCAGTCATGTCCCCAACTTCCAACCCAAATAAGAATCTACTGTCCTCGCATCCCTGCTCAGGCCCAGGAGCAAAGGGAGAGAGTTCAGCAGGTACAGGTGGGGCTTCTGTATCCATCCTCTCTGAACCCCACACTAGTTCATTTAGCACAGCAGAGCTATTGCTCTGAGTAAGGTACCCTGTATGTTGTGGAATGAGCGAGTGCTCCTGACTTTTCAGTATGATGCAATGGGACTTCTGGAACCCAAAAGAAACAGACAAAAGCTATGAAGATGAGAGGGATGTACTGGGCAGAATTGGAGACGGCTATGATCAAGATATATACATGTATAAAATTGTCAAAAATAAAGTATTTGTAGAGGGCAGACTACTGGTAATAAATGCATAGGAATTGGATTTCTTGATCCTTGGATGAGACAACTGGAGCCCCATATTGGGCACAGGACTTAAAGAAGTACACACTCTTTTAATGTCATCCAACTCCTATTTATGTGTCTGCCAGCCTCAGGCACTAGTGCTTTCTCATGGACGAAGTGCCTCCTGCAAAGACAGAATGAAGCAGAAGGCAGACAGAGTGTCTTGGTGTCTAGGGAGTGTAGCTGCTGGCTGTGACCTACTGGAGTGGCACATGAGCTTAGCAGTCATGCTGTAGTGACTTCTGTTCATAATCTGGTCCTGGGCAGCTTGCTGAGCAGGAAGCCATTTTATTCCTGTGCCAAGTGCTACATTTGAGCACCTTGGATGTTAAGTAAGAGTTCACACCTTGCCTGCAGAATTGCCTGAACCCATTGCCCTTTCCTCAGACCCTTCTGCAAATGCAATCATTTCTGAGACCATTTCTTCCATTAGGTAAGCAGGGCCCTGCTTCTAAAAGTACAGCACTCAGAATCTCAGTTTCTTTGACTAATGGTGTTATGTCTCAAGACACACTTAACTTTCTACATATCATTGTTTGAGACTGTTCGTTCACTTGTTCATCTCTTCTTTTCTGCATCAGAGTACAGGGGCATGAGTTCTGAGACATGCCTGTTATTTTTCACTGCTATATCTATGGCACATAGCACTTCATGACACAGAACAGAAACTCTTTAAAGACCCCGAGTTCTCTGAAACACTTCAGCACCAACCAGGCAGCATACACCAGCTGATATGAGGACCCCAACACATATACAGCAGAAGACTGCCGGGTCTGGGTTCAGTCAGAGATGATGCACCTAACCCTCAAGAGACTGGAGGCCCCAGGGAGTTTTGAGGTCTGGTGTGGTGGAGGGTGGGGGGTCGGGCCATCCTTTTGGAGACAGGGAGCGGGGAGGAGGTATGGGATGTGGAAAAGTCCGAGGGTGGACTGGGAGGGGAATAAAATCTGGAGTGTAAATAAATAAACAAATGATTAAAAAAAACAAGATTTTTCCTTTCATCCCTTCAGATAAAAAAAAGGAGAAAGAAGGAATTAAGAAATACAGCTTCTAGCTAGTAAAAATGACTTTTGCTTTTGAGACCCAATTGATAACTTTTATAAAAATTTTTAAAATTAGTTTAAATAATTATACCATACCTCTTCAGTTTTTCTTTATGTAATTTTTACTTCCTTTTAAAAATCTTTAAGCACATATTTATTTAGTTATGAATTTTTAAATTCAGTAAATTATAGATCAAAATATTTTTTAAAAAATTCAATGATATACCAACTATTTACTGAGCATAACAGAGGTCCGGAGCATGTACAGATTTTGGCATCAGTGGAATCATGTCTTAAAACTTCCCACTTACAAATACCAAACAAGACATGACTGTAGGTTTTAGTTTCCTAGATATTTCAGTATGCTTTAATACTCTGAATCACAAAATGAAAATATATGTGGGTGTCTATGGATTAAATATAAAATTACATAAAGGAGTAGTGATTCAATTATTAATATCACATGTTTACCATTATGTCATCTTTTTAACATTCAACAGTTCTGTGGCAGACTATAAATCAAAGACGTGTTTATTGCTGCCTCTATGTTAAACTAAGCTTTCTTAGGAGAACAGAAATAACACAATTGTCTACAGTGTTGTGATTCCAAGGGAAAGATTACCAATGGCTACTCCTTGCTTCAGTCCTTTGCATTGTAAAGAATTTCATATGGAATTAAAATCAATGAGTAGTTCCCCTACAGGTCCAAGTGACACTCCAGTGACAGGATTCTGACCACTTACAAACACACACACACACACACACACACACACACACACACTCACACACACACACAGGATTGTGTAGAAATTCAGTGAAGACAACTTACTAGGCTGAAAGGAAGAAATATTTATTTAAGTCCTTCAATTTGCACCCGTCTAATTTGAATGTGGATGAACTATGAACTGTGACCCAACAGGACCTCCTCCCATTAACTTGTATCATGTGGCAGCAGTACTAACTATACATCCATATCAGAAGAAAAGTGTTGGCAGTGAAGTATCCTAACTGTGGGATACCACACTGGATAAATTCCACTTTGCTATGCATGAGATCATTTCCATCATTTTTAGCTTTGGGATTCACCACCGGAGATAATCTTTCTTATTTGTTGAAAGTGAGAAAATTTCCATCATGAGAAACCTGCAAATGGCTCTAATGCCATAATACTGATGATGAAAAAAAGTGTTCATTCTGAGCTCTCCAGTTACTGTGTTCTTTCTTTATGACCACTTAATCACATATTAATATAAATGGGTTAGAACTATATGATTTCTGTTTATTGTAAAATAAACGTGATTAGAGGAAAAAGTAAAGTCTACAAGCATTCTGGCATTTTAATCATTTTGCAATTGTAATGTAAAGATTGACTGACAAAAACAACCTTTTCTTAAACTGCTACTGATATACTTCCTAAATGAGTAGATATATACCTGGTTAAACTTTAAAATATTTAAATAATTCATTTACATATTATAAAAATGATCTCATTGACTAATATTTCTATTTCATTTAAATCAATATAAAATGCAATGTAGTAAATACATACAAAATATAAATTTATGTATGAATATTTATGAAATAGTATATTCCTTTGTGTGTTATACATATGTATATACTTTTTAAAGCATCATTAATAATCAAAAATCCAATAGTAAAGCATAAAGCCATGTATTACTCTTCACTGAGTTCCGTGATGAATTTGCTTGTCATTATATGTCTTGAATAGAGAGAATTCTCCAAGTGGGTAAATGAGTGGAAAATTAAACCAAAAGACATGCTCTGAATACAGGTGGGATAGAAAAACCTCACAGCACACAAAACAAAACAAAACAAAACAAAAATCCCTCTAAGTTGTTTCTCCAGGAGGAAACCTTAGCCTAACATTAGTACAGTGATGACTCTGATGACTTCATGATGGAGGGCAGTGGGGGGCGGGGGGAAATGTTATATTTGAGTATGGTACCCATAGAGGCAGGAAGTCTGCACTAGATCCCCAGCATCTCTTTCCAGACAGTTGTGAGATACTCAACAAGAACTCAGGTCCTCTGCAAGACCAGTGTGTGCTCTTAACCACAGCAATCTTCACAGCTCATTAGCAGGGCAATTTGAAAGGCCCCCTGTTTGTGCACCATATCCTTCCAGTATCCTCAATTCCTTCAAGGCCACTCATAAGCAGCACTTTCCGGTGCTTCAGATAGGACTGCATTTTAGTGAACTGTGGACTCCCTTGGGCATTTCTGGGAATGGACTCATGTTGGGGAGTGATTGGCACTCCACACTGGGATGTCAGATTTGGTGACAGGAGCCCAAAGAAATTCAGAAGTTGACCAGACTGTATTCTGAACCCCTGAATCCCTGCATGTGTGCACTCACTGGGATTGAAGCAGATGCCATGGCAGCCTTTGACACTGTGCTGCCAGCACAGCACAGCATTCCTTCTGTCAGAGTGTGGCAAAGACACAGACTGCTCTTGTGACCCCTCCTCCTGTGACACCTGGGGCTGCTGGAGGGTGAGTTGTGAAGCAACAGGTGCTGGTGTGATATGGTCTTACAGCCTGTCATTGGTTCCATTTCATCTTGGCCACAGAAGTAGCCTAGCGATGGGTCAGGGAAGGACTCATGTGTCATTATAGGACTGTCTATCCTGCAGTCTGGGGGGAGGGAGGAACATATACCCAAGTACAGCTGTGAATATCCAACCAAAAAACTGTAAACCCAAAACACTGTTAGATTTGTTTTTATTTTACATTGTTTTTCATAATTCAGTCATGGGGTTCTCAGAAATGAGCATTGCAGATGATATCTTATTGTGATGTCAAAAGCCTGAGGCAGGGCACACCTGGGAGTGGGTCCTCTGACCCACTTTGTTTTTCAAAGCCATCCTCTTACAGTGTGTGTGGAAGGCAGGCTTTCAGATGTCATTAGTGTCTCTCACCTTCCTTGTCTTCTTGAATCCCAGCTGGATGGTTCCAGGCTAAGAAAACCTGCTGGGACATGGAAACCACACACGTGTGTTTTCATGTGCATGTGTGCTTTCCACCGTGTCGCTCGTGGGCAGGTTTCTCCACTCACACTCATTTCTTCCTACCTCCAGATCCCAATGATGGGCCCTTCACCTAGCTTGGCATCTGGGATTCTGGAGCTTGTGGTGCTGGAGAGTGTCAGGTAAAAAGCAGGCTGGAGCCCAGCCACAGTTGGCTCACATGCAGGGGCACCATTGTCACACTCCTTGGGACACTTTGTGTGGTAACTGTGGGACAACATTGTTTTACTGAAAGAGCAGCACTCCTGCCTTGGGTCCTCCTGTATGAGATTTTGGTGTGCAGGCAACTGGGATTGATGGAGAAGACACACCCTGCAATACTCTTTAGAGCAGAGGTCCACCACTCGACATGAAAAACTGAAACAGCTTCATTATACAGGTTATACATTGTACATTGTATACACTGTATATTATATACACTGTACATTGTGTACACTGTACCTTGTATACACTGTCTTGTATACCTTGTACCTTGTACATACTCTATACTGTATACATTTTACATTATATGCATTGTACATTATATACAGTCTCAAGGTCAGACTGTTACCTGAGACTAGTGTTGCCTTTCTGGAGAGATGCACAGCACAGAAAACCAAGGGCTTCACTGAGTGTGTCTCCTTGGTGCCTTTCTTGTCCATCTCAGGAGTGCCTGCAAGAGGAGGCAAGTGAGATGCATTGCACAGCTAAAGCAGGCCAGGGATGCTGGGCATGAAATCCGCAGGGTCAAGAATCACTCAAAAGCTTTGGGCCTATAATCCTGCAGTCTCCAGGAGCAAGAGAATGTCTGCAGTGTTCCAGTATTCCCATTGTGGAAATGATAAAGAGAGACAGAAACACACATTCCTCAGAACAGTCAAACTTTCAGGAAATAGATCAGCATGAATGACTGCAGAGCCCAGGCCCTTTTGTCTAGCATTTCCAAATATTCTCTAAAAGAAAGTTGAGGTGCCTGACAGAAGCCAAGTGAACCATTGGAGGGTGTGCATCTCAGGGAGGGGCAAAGACTGGAGCTTCAGTCAGAACTGACATTGGGCTGACTATGACCACTGGTTCTCACTTCAGGATGGATAGGTTATCACTGTAGAGAAGTCTGGTAATAAAATGATTTTTCCTATGAGCTATTAGAAGAAGGAATGTCCGAGTTTACCCACCCACCAGTCTCTCTCCTAATCCACCCACCCATCCATCCACCCACTCATACATACATATATCATCCGTCCACCCACCATCTTTCTATCCATTCACACATTCATGCATCTATCTATCTATATATCTATATATCTATCTATTTATCTGTCTACTCATCCAACCATCCATCCCTCCATCCACCGACCATCCATCTGTCTATTCTTTAACATCATGCTTTAGAAATATAATCACTGACATCTCAAAAAATGTTCACAGTACACTGCTGTTTTAAAACGTAGTAGATAAATGAACAACTATAACATGCTTGCAGTTTTATAGAAACCTCAAGTACCATGGTGTTCAGAGAAGTTTAAATGAGTACACTGAGAAGTTGCTGTCAGGTAATGGGAGAAACAGCCAACCAGCTCTATGAAACATGACCCTGTGTGGAAAAGGACATGAGAATGGCCTCTTAATTTTACTCATTATAGAAATGACCATCATCACTGACTACTCCACAGCTCTCAAGCAACCACTCTTAGGGGATTCTCCATTACAGACTGCAGTACTGACTTTAAGAGCAATGATGTCTGGTGCTTATTTAATTATCCACTTTGGCATCATAGTTCTCTTGTGATATGAAGTCTATTTTCAGTCTCAGGCTCTGGAAAGAGGTTCTGTCTATTTTTGAGGAGTAGCAGACTAAAGCATAGATGAGTTTCTCTGAGAACAATAAAGAGAGCTATGTAAGTAGGAGAAGGAAGGATCTCTTCAACTAAAAGAGAAATAGATGCATCAGTCTTGAAGAGAGAATAAAGACGAGAGCATTATTGTTTAAAATGTGGGGAGGGCTGGGCAATGGTGGCGCACGCCTTTAATCCCAGCACTTGAGAGGCAGAGGCAGGTGAATTTCTGAGTTCAAGGCCAGCCTGGTCTACAGAGTGAGTTCCAGAATAGCCATGGTTACACAGAGAAACTCTGTCTTGAAAAAAGAAAAATAAATAAATAAAATGTGGGGAGAATTTGGGAAGAGTAGGAAAAGAGAACAAATAGGATCAAAATTTATTAAGTGAAATAAATTAAGTAAAAATTTTATGTCCTATGCTTCAATATAAACATTAAATTGGGAAAAATTGAGGTTTCATTGTAAATAATTTATGATACATAAAGATTTTAGAAACAATTATGGAATTTAGAGACAATTATGGAAGAGTATCTAGATTAAATGTCAGCATTCTGAAATGTTATTGCAACTGTGGCGGCTGTGAGTTTGTAGTTACCACTGAGCAGGTTCCTAGGTGTACTTCTTTATGTTCTAATGGCCACCAACTTGCCATTTAATGACTAGGTGCAATCCACCAGGAATGAAGAAAGAATCCTTCAGTTTAGATTTCCCTGAGAAGTTTAGTGAAGTAATTCTTTAAAATACCAGTAGCAAAGTCCTTTGCAGTGAAAGGGAGATCATTCTTGTTGGGCTCACACAGGGTTCCCTGCACTTTTCCCATGATAGAGTGGTGAAACTTCAATCAGAGTTGAGAAACCACACAGTAATTTTATCAGAAAACATTTAATGTGGAGAATTATTAACCTGGAGTGTGTATGTGAGTAGCATGAAATAAAGAGAACCCTATGAAGTCCATTCACAGTAGGTATAAGGAATGGCTGCCACCTCCCTCTAGGATGAGAAAGAAATGTCAAGACGAGGCCTTGTAACACCATAGATCATGTCCTTGTTCATGTGAGCATGTCTGCTGCTCACTGAGTGACCGTAGGCATCATGTTGGCAGAGCTGACTGAACACCTGCCTTATGGAAGAAGAAACCTCCTTTCCAGGCTCTAGAGAAAATTCTTTGTGGAGAGGGATACCATGAAGACACTGCTGGGCTACAGAACCACAAGAGGGAGATTCTGTACTGCCAAGGCCAAAGGTGGAAGAGCCATTAATCTGTTGGAGCCAGCCAAACAAGTACAATAGGACCAGGAAGGAACCCTGTTTCCTCCTTCAGTGCCTTCCCATACTGATCCACTTACAGAATAGTGAGGTGCTATCAGGCAGAGTGGAAATGCTTAAAGTCTTTATACCTATTTTCACAAGGGTAAAAACGTGAACTTGAAACTGAGAGGAAATAGCACAGGTGCATGGCTCAACAGCTCACTGACCCATTTCACAGACACTGGTACCAAAGGAGTGAGTCACACAGAGATTTCTAGGACAAGTCTCCCTTTAAACATTTAATTGTGGTTTGTTTTGCTTTGTTTTGTTTTTTCTTAACTTTGTTAAGTTTGGTTTTATTTTATTGGAATATATATGTATATGTATATATATAGAATACATAATGTATATGTATATATATTTGTATATATCATATGTATGTGTGTATATATATATATCCTGCTCAGCCACATAATATTACATGCATGTATGTTTTCTGGGCTGACCATTTGGCAGTGGACAATCTTCTAGGGAAGACGACCTCCTTTGCTTCTAGCATATCTTAGTTGTCTAGAGTTCTTGGTGTAGGACTGAGGCCTTATGGGCTTTTCCCTATTCACTTTGTCGTGTTCACTGGTATCATCTTTGTTCAGCTCACCTTCGGGTTGTGTCTGTTGGTGAGACTTTATGGATGTATCTTCTGACATCACTAGGGGACACACTTTCACAGCAAACTCCTTGACCCTTTGGCCCTTGCAATCTTTCCACCCCACTTCTGGTTAATTGTTTTATTAAAAATTGTTTATTTGTGAGTGTATCCATGTTCATCTGCATGTATTTGTTTGGATTAGCACATATTTTTATGTGGTGTGTGTGTGTGTGTGTGTGTGTGTGTGTGTGTGTGTGTGTGTCTGTGCATGTGTGGTTGACTATGGAGGACAAAATGAATGAATGTCAGGTCCTTGGTGATAGTTATAGATAGTTATCAGTCACTAGGCTTGACTTCTGGGCTGTGAACTACAGTCCTAATGAATAAACATCAGGCACTCACTCTTAACTTCTGTGAATAGCAAACAGTCCCTGTGTGTGTATTGAACAGTCTTCTTTGGAAGACATTCTCTGATAGATGTTAACACCAAGTGAGAACATTCTGATACTTTGGGTCCATAACCAGTTGACTACCACCATGATTTTTCCTCAAACTTCCATTACTCAAGTCTTCCAAAATTACATTTTGCAGCCTCTGAACATCCCAAACACGTCAGTCCCCCCTATATGTGTCTGCCTTTAAGCATATCAAACTCTGTATGGACTGAATGCATGGACAAACTTACAGCTTGCAGCTCTGTCGCCTGAAAAGATTTCCCTCTGGTGCTATACTCCAGCATATCTAAACTATTCCTCTGATAAAACCTAAACAGTTAACTTCAAACTCGAGCTCCAAGAATATCTAGGACCAACAAAGGATATACAAAATAGCAGCAGGATGCAAAAAAGGTAAAGACATATTAGACCCACATAATATCTTGATACATTAAGAAAAATTATTGTAACTAACCTCAAGAGATGATTTTTTTTTTTGCATGGGGTGATTACATATCATTACCCGAAAATGATTTCCTTATTCTGTGAGCACATCAGCTCTCGTTGGCTTGATCTTCTGAAATGATGACTGAGACCTTATGTACTCAAATATTGCTATATATGTTTTTTCCATTTTTACTTGCTTGTATACAAGCCATTATTTAGAAGTTTATTTTTAAAAACCGTTATTGTAAACTCTATTAATGTCATCCAAAGGCCTTCTCTGCAAAATTTAACAGGGTTTTAAAAAGAGACTATCACTTTTGTTAATCAGCATAGCTTATATATTCATATACTATACATTTGTTGTAATATTAGCATTATATGTATATCAATATAAAATGAATAATATTAGGATTTATAACACTGTTAGTTTTAATGTAACAGTACTCAGAATAGAATATCTTCTAGAGTTATATTGTATGTGCATGATTCACATGCCATGGCAAGCATATGTGTGAGAAGACAGAGACAACTCAAGTTCAAAAGATCAGACTGTATTCCACGGAGAATTTCAGCCAGCTTGCACTTGCACTGTCTGTTGATTGGCTCTATTTTTGATCTCATTCTATTGGTTCTACCTGTCTCTTTTGAACACTGACACATAATTTGATTCTGAATATACATCTCTCCATGTTTATTTGTCTTGGTATAAGAATTTATGTACTGTATGGACCTTATGGGAATTCTCAGTTTTTGCTGGATGAAATGAACACAAATGTCTATCCTAAGGGCAATGAAACGGGAAAGACTGTAACTTGGGTTACAGCAGAATACCACAACTGAAAATTAAGCAATTAAGTAAAATGGCTCACATCATAGCAGCAGGAGTCTCTCTCTCTCTCTCTCTCTCTCTCTCTCTCTCTCTCTCTCTCTCTTCTCTCTCTCTCTCTCTGTGACTCTCTCTCTTTCCCTCTGTGAATGTAAAGAGAAGGCCTAAGAACCACTGACCAGTTGTAAATGATAAGAGTTCTTCAGAGTCTAGGAGAGTAGGTTTACTATGCTAATATGGTTTCAACTTTAATGGGACCTTTAACACATGCATAGATAGTTCTTGTCAGAGAATGAATACAGGTTGTCCATCTGTGGCAGTGGTTCCCAACCTCTGTGTTGTAAGCTCTACTGGAATCACACCAGATATCCTGTATATCATATACTACATACAACAATTCACAAGAGTAGCAAAATTACAGTTATGAAGTAGCATTGAAATAATGTTACTTTGGGGATCACTACAACATGAAAGACTATATTAAAAAGTTGTAGCATTAGAGGTTACATCACTTCCTCTTTAGTTGATGGATAGTCTTTGAAAATGCCATCACTGATATTCACAGAGAAGTATTTTATGAGTCTCCTGGGCCTTTCTCAATTGCAATGGTGCTAATCTCCACAATATATACCACCTTCATTTGCCTATTTAAATTATTATTTATGAAATAAGTCAAAAGCCACTAGCCAAAAGGCTTTTCACCAGTTAGAACCTAAATGCAAAACAAATACTGAGTAAATGCCTTACCAAAACATTTCTGCCATGTTCGAATTTTATAGAAACAGAACTTTTGAGGTGAGAGTTTGGAACAGGCAAGCTGGTATGAATTCACCCTCCAGCTCCATCTTTTGTAGTCTTAATATATATCAGGTATATTATTGTCTCTGTTTCACTATACCCTAACACATAAGGACAACTATAAAAATATCCACAAAAGCTGTATTTTATATAATCATATACTCATGAAATTGATTCTGTTCCTGGAAAATGAGTTGTTACCATCTGTAACAGTGAAAAGCTACCAATTACTCATATTCTGAAAACTATATAGCCCTCAGCATTTAATCATGTATGCATTCTGGCTCTCATTCTAAATATGAGACAAATTCATTGTAAACACAACTAAAGGATTCCAAACTGCATCCTTGGTTGGTATGTCTATAAATACAGACATATTAGTAACAGGATGGTCCCACTGTCTTCCTCTGGAACCCCATCCTCTGCTGCCACTTGGGAAGTTATAAGCACATGCATTGCACAGTTTCACCTGCATACTTCTTTAAATTCTACCCCTAAATTACAGAAAGATACTGCCATTCCATTCTCAGGAGAGTTCAAGAATCCAGGGTATTAGAAGTATCTTTAACAATTCTACATAAATTGTAAAATGAAAATAAGTTAGAAAATATGAACACTGACAAATGAGTTTGTAAGGTGCTCATTTCTGATGGTTCCTGAAGAACTTTTTGATGTCATTTACATATCCCTTCTCACATGCTGGGAGAGCACACGATCATGTCTTTGATCCCAATAAGACTTGGCAGCTATTAAATGAATGGTGTACAGACAGCTGCAGGGAAGGGCTTATAGCCTTTCTAATTACATGGTCATGGGTGATTTCTACCCTCTAAATCTTTAGAGGACCATCCCATTGCCAACTATGTATACTATTTTAATCTCTCATTATAAAACTTCCAACATCTCCATATGATTAGTTGCTATGTAATAATTCATATAGAAATGTTGCCCAGAAAAACTGTAACAACAGAGAGACAGCTCATATGTCCCCAAACTGCTCTGGACATGTGAAACTGATACGTGCACATAATCATGTTAATATTATGCCCTTCTTGTACTCACAGTTTGAGTCAAACTGGTTTCAGATCTACAGTAATAAGGATAATAGTATTTTTCTGCATTTTAAAATGAGGTATAAGTAATATAAATGAGAAAACATCTGCTTGGCTTTGGTCAAAGGAGGAAGAAAATGTAGAGAGACACCACGGAAGGTGTGTACCCTGTCTTCCCATGGTGTGCTCTTTATTATCCTCTCTGCTTCTTCGTCGCTTTCTCATCTCTCCTTCTAGAGATTTTAGGACTGTAACCAATCACTTTCTAGATAAAGAAAGGAAATAGTATGAGGTATAGTGAAAGTCTAGACATTCAGGGATTTTATTTCAAAACAAAATGTATACATGCCATGCAATCTTCCATAATGCAAATTGATTAGATATAAAAAAAATAAGCCTACACATTAAATTCTCTTTCTATAGAGACATGCACATTTGCATGTATATGATAATCTCTAGTCACTTTAATTAAAATTAATTTTTAATCATTCTTAAAGACTGAGAAAATAATGAGTAACTATTTTCTACAAGGTCAGATAGGATGATCTTTGTAAATTTACCCAAAACACGAAAGCTTGTCTAATTCTGTGTTAGCTCATGTTTCTCTGATTTCCTCAACTCCTTTCCAAAAGTTGTCTACAGTGATAGCATTACAACAGATGGTCTGAAAATTTAGAGGTAAGGAGACCTTAGAAAAACTGTTTGAGGGAGTAGGGGAGATTGTTTTTGCTTAAGATAAGAAGCTTATCTTAAATGCAATTAGCAATAGCTATTCATACTGTCTAAAATATATGTTGTCATGTCCTATATAACCTGCCCCATGGCATAACTTGGAGTATAAAAACTTAATGACAGCAAAGAACAGTTAAATGAAAATTTCAACCTCAGCCAGTTTCAGTAATAGAAACAAGACACCATGAACACGTCACAAAACTAGGCAACAGATTCTAGAAAGAAGGTTCTCTGGAAGAGAGACACAGGCATTCTTCATTTACAAATAACTTTGCTTTGTGTAAAAGGCATCTACAATTTGGAATTTTCTTTGTTGCTTAAAATTACACATCTTCTTGGCAGTTCAGGAGTCCATGGTCATTGACAAAACTTATATCGGGAGTGTTGTCCTATCTGTGTAATAGCTCTAGATATTGAAAAAGATTCTGTATCCTCAGATTTACCTTCCTCATTCATGGGATAAGTATACTGCATACTTTTGTATGTGTATGTATAAAAATAAAATAAAAGTAGACAACATATGTGCAGAACAGTCACCGGTATAACAAATAAGCAACATACACCTCAACTGGGTCATCCACTTCTCTGTAGTCTTGTTTTTAGGAATCATACATGTGGATCTAAAGAAGAACCATCTACCCAAAATTACATAGACATTTAAACTTATACTGATATATGTATGTATTTACTTAGATTTCCAACTTGGCTTTTCTTGGCTTTTCTTAACATGGGTGGAAAATTTTGCCTATTATCTTCTCTCTTTCTTTTAATGTATTCAAAGGACACCAATCACATCCAAGAAGCTTAAAATGAAATGGCTCAAAGGCCTTATTAGCTTTTAAAGAACTTTTATGCTGTTCTAAACTTCTGAGACTCTCTTCAAAGGCCATTTGAGAGAAGCTTGTTCACATTTCAGATTACAAAGCATTATTGGCGGGCAGAAGTAGAAATGCTGTCCTGCATCAAGGAAGTGGAAGCCCCAGCCTGGCAGCTCTGATTAGAAAGGGCAAAAAGGACAGTGGGAAAACAGTTTAGCATGGTGCACACCAAGCCCTTAATTAGCACCTCATACCCAGTCTCTTTGAATCAATTAAACCAAAGCATAACTTCTTTCATTTTCAGAAAGAACAAAAATGAAGGGATTCTGTGGTCTGTTCTCCATGGTATTCATGATGCCCTTATTAGGTTCAAAACATCATGCCAATATTTTACACATAGTAAATCTCTTCATGCTTGTATGCTCCTGTAATATATATAGCTGTGTTATCCTCTGTCTCTCTATAGATCATTCATGGAGGACTTAAAAGGCCATGTGTAAAGTGTAATGTATATATATATATATATATATATATATATATATATATATATATCCTATTGACATTTCTGTGACTAGGTATCAGTTACAGGTTAGCCTAGTAGCTCAGTAGTAGAGAGCTTGCATGGTTAATGTGAGGCTTTGGGTGTATTCCCTATCATTGTATAGATAAATAGATAAATACTAGATAGATAGATAGATAGATAGATAGATAGATAGATAGATAGATAGAGGCACAGTATAATGGGAGAATTCAAATGCTTCTTAAAATAAGATATTTTGGGCATGTGATCAGCTCTAGCCAGTGACTTATCTGTAGCATGAGTGTATATGAGTGATACAGTAGCAAGATGGGGAACTGTGGTACATTTTATCCCAGTGAACTCAGTACTTTCTTGAAATGGAAGCTACTCACATCATTTTTCCTTAGTCTTGATGCAAAACACCACATCCAATATGGCAGTTTCTCTATCCATCACTATAGTGTGATTCCATATACGGCAATATTTAATAGTAGATATGTCTCTTTCTTTCAGTTTAAAAGTGCAGTAAATGCCCTTGTACTTTTAAAGAAGACCCTCTCAGTCTTCAAGTTCTTAGGACTTCTTGCAGCCAATCCATCAGTGGATTAACTGAGAAACTGAGGACCTTTTCCCAGAAGACTGAGAAACTGAGAACTCAAGTATTCCATTTTGAAGGAAGTCACCCTTATTGTTCTGCAGTGGCTATCATTCTCCTTTGGTGAAGGAAGATAGTTTGAAACTGGGTTCTTACTGAGTTGACAATAAAAGCAAGTTAGTTTTGCTAAGGGAGTCTGTTTTTCATGTGCAGTTTTGGCTACAAGGCACTTTATTTCTCCCATCCAACACGCCATTTTACTACTTTGAAAATACACGTGATGAATGCGTACAGCTCTAAGCATACATTTGCTGCAAATGGCACACATATGTTTTCATATAAGCAGTTAAGCAGCATACCTGTAGGAAGATGGATTCTCTTTCCCTCGGTAGAGGCAACACTCACCTTACATAGAAATCCCACCACAAACCAAAATACAGATATCACCAAAATCCAACTTGGTGAAAAATGAATTTACTGGGGTTACTTACAGAAATATGAGTGAGGAGTTACTTACAGGAAGGAGCAAAATGATTCAAGGACAACTGTATCAATGAAGTCCACCCCAGCATGGGTGACAGCTCACAAAGGTGGAAACCTAGAGCACTCTGCACAGTGCACAGGGTGCTCAACATGTTGGAGAGTGTCCTTACCAGGTGACTCAGTCATTCTATACCAACTGCTGAAGTTGTGGGGTGGGAGAGTGTGGGTGGGGGAGCACTCTCACACAGGCAAAGAGGAGGGGGAGGGCAGATGTGGGATGGGGGTTGGTGGAGGGGGTAACCTGGATGGGATCTGAGATGTAAATGAATGGAATGATTAATAATAATTTAAGAAGACAGCTCAAACATCTTCTGCTTCTTCCAGGCAGCTTCAATACTCTTCTTTGCAGCTTGACTCCTTTTCTTCTGCAAAGTGACTCTCAGGAGTCACTTACAGCTTACTCTTTGGGAGGGAGGAGCCTAGTGAATCCAGTCAGTTTCAGGGATTTCCTGAAACTATTTTGAGTTGTTCACTTTCTGTTAAAGAACTTGGCTGAAGGAGAAAATGTTTCAATCTCAAGGAAACTGTTATACAACAATGCAGTGCACAGTGTAATTAATGAAGGAAAAAGCTGAATGAACCAATGCTGGGAGGGCTGGAGAGTTTGGCAGTTAAAAATGCCTACTGCTCTTTTAGAGATCTACATTCAGTTCACATCCACAATGACTTACTCACAACCTGTAAATCCAGTTTCAAGTGATTCTATAACCTCTTCTAGCATCTACTGAAACTCACATGCACATGGTACAAATAACCTCATGCAAGCACTCAGACACAAAGATGATGAATATGTTGATGATGATAATAAAATAGAATTGTGGCACCATAGCCTGACTCTAAAAAGATAGTAAAATAAATTTAGCCAATTTTTTAGGCACTGCTAAATGTAAAATACTTCCTATTCACAGATCTTTGTCATGTTTCAAACATATAAACTGTTTAGTAAAATGAAGTTAATCTTCCTTAATATTATAACATAGTGATATCAAGAATAAATAGGTTTCATACATGCAGAGTTCATGGTTAAAAAAAAAAAAAAAAGACCTCCACATTCCACAAAAGACATCCAGAGCTTTTAATTACTCATTCATTCATTCAGGTAGTCAATAAATCTCTTGAGATCCTGTAGGACCATGTTAATCAAAGTGTAGTCTGCAAACCAGCAATGTGGGCATCACTTTTAGCTTGTTAAGAATGCATCACATTAGAAATCAATGCAGAGTTCCTGAATTAGAACAGGATTTTAACAAGATCCCTAAGTGACTTCCATGCATATTACAGTCTGAGAAACCCAACACATCCCATCCTGAGGTCGAGAGAGAGAGAGAGAGAGAGAGAGAGAGAGAGCGAGAGAGAGAGAGAGAGAGATTTTCACATTAGTAATTATTTCTCAAGGAGAAGCTTGGAGGGATTACTATAGAGGTTCTCAACCAGTCTGATATGGTAGTATCTGAAGATGATGTGTAGGTTGCAACTAAGAGGCTACTATTGGTATCAAGTGTGTAGTGAGGTTGCTAAATACATCTACAACATACCAGACAAAAAATTATCCACGAACCAGCTTTTCACTCCCTAATTACATCTAGTCTTTTAAAAGGGAAATAGTTGGGTAATAGTAGAAAATTCCTTTATCTGACAAAAACTGGTAAATGTAGTTGTAACAGTATTATACTGCATTGAATAAAATATGTGAAGCCTGCCTTCTCCAGGAGACAGGAAAGAGGCAAGAAACATAATGTTTTATTAGAAAGCTTTTAGTAACCGAACAAGATATTTAACATTCCAAAGCATTTCATTCAATAAATGCACAGTGGAGTCTCTTTATCATGCTCTAAGGAAGTGAGCACAAGTGACAGATTTGGAAAGTTTGATTTCAGATCGTCTGCATTTTTCCTAGAGTCCTCTCTGACCCCACACCAGGCTTGTACATAAGTAATTACTTGTCTACAATTAAGCTCTAAATAATGCAATCACTCCATTCTTATCCCATCACTCCAGACCCAACCACAACAAATAATGCTAATCACATACTTAGTCAAGTGTGTAATTCTTTACAGTTCAACTTCTGTGGCTTTCACCCTATTTAGAAACAGCAGAAAATAACCTGTAATTAGCAAATGTGGCCCCAGACACTTTTGCTTGGGAGCACTGAAGGGATTTAGCACCTAGGCTTGCCTCTGATCTGGAAGCTGGAGCTGGCAAGCTTCAGCCTAAGGCCAGAGAGCTATCAGCACTCTGTAAGTCAAGGACATCAATGAACATATCAAAAGCATCTACCCCAAATCACATATTACTTGCTTCTTTCACTGTGGTTTCTGTCTTTAGTATATATTTCATAGACTTTCCATTCTTTTTGAACCTCTGTGGGACAAAGGCAAAGCATTACACCTGGGGGAAGCCCAGAGGGATAACAAAGCCTCTCTCTTGTTCTGGTGGGGAATGTTGAAAATGTGTACATCCACCATAGCTCTCTTCCCTCAGATATTTAAGACCTGCAGACTGCTTACCACTGAGGTTGGCTAATCTTATCTGCTCTATTCTGCTGTACTATAAACCCTTCCTGCTGGATTCAGCTGTATGCAACTCTCCCATCTCTGTTCACCTGTACTTAATGAACATGTTGGGGATTTGTGGGCACTGAGGCTTTTCCATCTGAGAGCCAAATTTGTCCAGTTCCAACTTTTCTGTGTCCCCACATTTGTCCTTCCTTTCTTCCCTAGCTGACAGAGTCAAGTCCATCTGGGATATAGAAACTCAGAATAAATATTACACAAACAAACACCACAGGAAGATGCTGGTATTTGCACTGAGATTATACTCCATTTGTAGATGGATCATTGTCTTGGGTCTTGTATACAATAGTTTATTGGATGTTATTTTATCTTTGTGTGTTGTTTTTACAGTCACATATGGAGATGTAAAGAATGTGTATTAGGGACAGTAACCATTGCTTTACTTTACAGAGGCAAAACCAAGAAATGAGAAAGAATGGGAATCTTTGGAATGATCCTGTTTCCTTTACTTTACCAAGAAGCACATTTTCTGGACCAATTTAAAAATGTCACTATATTGGACTGTTTTCTGTAAGCATGTTAGTCATCATTTTATTACAAATACATTAACTTATTCACAATTTTTCCTCCTATTTTCCAACTACTCAGGATAGCTAATTTTATGCTTTTATTAAATTTCACTAAAAATGGTTTTGCTTATTTACAGAATTTACTGAGAAGACAACAACTTTGATAGTTTCAGAAAAAACTAATATATGAATAATTTATATTCTGAAAATTGCTGTAGTAGATAAATGAAGGGAGGGCTCTTGCAAAGAAAATATTTATTTACTATTGCACACATTTTGCTGTGTGAAATTATGAATGTTCAATACATTGCTTTTTTAACTTACAAATACTATGCATTAATATTATCCAGTGGAAAGGACTAATTTTATATCAACTTGACACAACTTGAGTCACTGAAAAGAAAGGAGCTTTAATTGGACCATAAGCAAGCCTGTGGAGCATTTTCTTTGTGAGTGATTGATATTTGAGGGCCCAGACCATTGTGGATGGCACCATCCCTGGGCTGGTGGTGCTGGGTGCTATAAGAAAGCAGGCTGAGCAAGCCATGAAGAGCAAGTGGTAAGCATGCCTCCATGGCCTCTGTACCAAATCCTGACTCCAGGTTCCAGCCTTGTTTGTGTTCCTGCCCTGGGTTTCTTCAGTGATGGGCTACAATGTGGAAACACAAACCAAATAAACTCTTTCCTCCCCAACTTGCCTTGGTCATGGTGTTTCACTGCAACAATTGACATTTTAACTAAGACACAGGGTTAGCAAGAGTTTAATAACGGGTATCAGCATGTGTTGAAATTGACTTGCCTCATTGTTCTGTCCCACAGATTCGGATGTGTCCAGGTGGCACACTTGCCCCATACTAGATATCAAAGTGAGGGCCTTGCTAGGCAAATAAGTGACATTTTGGATATTCGTGTATTGGAAGTTTTTACCAAAGTGCTTACATGCTGGAAATTATGCCATGGTTACCTATGCACTAGTTTTATGTGTGTCTCTGTGAGGGCTCAGATTTCACTGGGTCATTGCTTATGTTTATACCATTATAGCAAAGCCCTCTTTCCAGGAAAGAGAGGACCAGACTTACACTATTCCTGTGGCTTGTTATTCATCTCAGGTGAAAATGTGTGACTCTGCAGTGTTTGTATCACCTTCCTGTTAGGTTTGGTATACTGTGCCTGCAGGTAAGTGGGGAGGATTCCTTCATCACATGATATGATTCTTCTGTTAAGACCTTTAAGACCATTGAAACCAAGAAACCACCACCATACTCTCTAGAGCTGCAGCAGCTTACCTGTTATAAGGCCAAGGACCAGGAGACTGGCCTTTCAGGACCATGCTCTATCCTGACTCTTGCTCTCATGAGTAGTCAACTATTTGGAGCTCTTCCCATTTCACAGGATGCATTGAATACAGGCATCCAGCAAGGTGATGCTTGATCTGGAGAGGGGAAAGGTGAAAGCCTAAAAAGGGAGGAGGGGCAGAGAAGGTAGAGGTACCACGTATCACCTGCAATACAAGATAACTTCTAATGATTAATAGTATGCATCTAGAAAATGTTTGTGGGGTTTGGGGGAAGGGAATTGGTAAGGTTTTGTTTGTCTGGAGACAGGGTCTCATGGAGCCCAAGCTTCCTTTGAATTTGCTACATACAGACAACAGTGACCTTGAACTTCTGATTCCCCTGCCTCCAACAGCAATTTATGATATATGTGAACTACCACATCTAACTTACGCAGTGCTGGGGAGTGAATAGTGGGCCCTGTGTGTACCATTCAGCGCTCTACCCACCAAGGCACATTCTCTAGAAAATATAAAGTATCACTTTATGGTAATTGTAGGGTGGTGGTGGCACACAGTATTAATCCCAGCAGTCGGGAGGCAGAGACAGGCAAACCTCTGAGTTCAAGGACAGCCTGATCTTTAGAGTATGTTCCAAGGCAGCCAGGGCTACACAGAGAAACATGTCTCAAAAAAGAAAGGAAAGAAGGGATAGAGGGGAGACAGAATATGGAAGCCCTGTGCACACACTTAGCTGAGACACTGATGAAAGGTGTGAAGAAGTGTACTCATTAGCATATTCATCATTAGCATATTCATTAGCTGAGGAGTCAAATGACCGTTTCTTCCATATTGATTTTCAGATTCTAGGCAGTCCCAATACACATCCCCACTGGCCTTTCTGTGGCAGTCAACAGGCTGATCTAAAATTCATAGGCAAATGGAAATGACCTATAGAAACCAAACTTTGAGAACAAGGTTGAATAACTCACACTACTTGGTTTCCAAGTTCATCATAAAACACACACAGTAGTAACCAATACTCGGACATATTAGGACAAGAAAAGATATTCACCAAAACATGTAGAAGGACCCAGAAGGAGAACTGCATATGTGTCATAATCATGAACTTTTTCTAAAGGCAGAGTCTCATGAAATGCTTCCTAATGCTACTAATATTCAAGATTGTTACATTCTTGAGAAATTCACTATAATGAATTAAACAATATATTTTAAGAACATCTATGTCTTGTTTCCAGGAAGAATGGGTACAAGGATTGGTTTCAATTGCTCCAACCATGTGTAGAACATAGTGAAATGAAAAATTTATTTCTGTGTATTAAACAAGAGTTCAAAAAGTATTCATTATGATAGTCAGCATTCTTTTATTTATTTATTCATTGAACAGGTAGTAGTGAAAATGTAAATACATTTATACTCTTTGAGAATCTTTAAAATGTTTTATTTATTTGTGTGTGCGTGCACGCGTGCGTGCATGAGTGCCTGCGTAAGTGCATGCGTGAGTGTGAGTGTGTGTGTGTGTGTGTGTGTCTGTGTTTCATTTGCAGATCCAAAGATAGCTTCAGGGTGTGTGTGGTGGGGTATGTGCAGTATTGCCAAATTTCACCGCTACAGGTCAGGCTGAGAGCTGGGCACCCTTACCTGCTGTACCAGCCTTTTTGTTTCATGCATTGTTCTTGCTAGCAGCCCTGGCTGTGCTAGAACTCACTATGTAGATCATGCTGACCTCAGTTTCACAGGCATCTGCCTGACTCTACTTTTAAGTGCTGGGACTAAAGGTGTGTACCACACCCCACTACAGCATTTTTTAATAATGAACCTTGGCTATCAGTTTGGCAATGGTCTTATAAACCCTCATTTTAAAGATCTTTTCCAATGAAATTAGGTGTTAGATATCCCCCTCCCACCAGCAGCACCCATGAAGTTAGGAGTAAGCTCTTTGGGGCAGGGTTCTCTGACTTGCCATTGTTGGTTGCCCTGGCAACATGCACACGGGGCAACTGCATGCATTCCGAAAATGCCTCCAAAAACAAAAAAATAAAAACAAACAGAAAACAAAACAACCTCCAAATCTTTTCATGTCGCCTCAAAATTTGCCGAGTTATGCTATTTTTAAGTTCTAGCTTCAAACTAATAATTTAAACAATACCAGTAAGTAGAATGGATTTAACACCATGGTTCAACTCCGTGGCATTTTAGGTCACCTGCAACACACATGCTACAACTGAAGGAGAGACCCCGGAGTCGCCTGCAACACAGGTGCTCTAATTGAAGGAGAGATCCCAGAGTGTGCCATGGGACAGTTTCAAGGGAGGTGAGCACAGACTATCACACCTGGAAGGTACACAATGGATGCAACCTCGGGCAGTTGTGTAGCTTGAAGGTTGCCCATCTGTGGCATGCTGTCAATGCCTTACAGTGTACAGATATCCTGACAGACCATGTCTCAAATGACAAAACCAATAATCACAATCTTAAGGCGTTACAGATCCTAAAGGAAGATCAGCTTTACAAGGTCTTATAAGGACCTGCTTTAGCAGGGCGGTGGTGGAGCACGCCTTTAATCCCAGCACTTGGGAGGCAGAGGCAGGTGGATTTCTGAGTTTGAGGCCAGCCTGGTCTACAGAGTGAGTTCCAGGACAGCCAGGGCTACACAGAGAAACCCTGTCTTGAAAAAAAAAAAAAAAAAAAAAAAAAAAAAAGGACCTGCTTTGTGCTCACAACCATCTCTATCTCTAGTTCCAAGGGATCCGATGCCCCATAACATATACACACATGTACACACATGCACACAGTACACACACACACATGCACACAGTACACATACACACAGTACACACACACACATGCACACAGTACACACACATGCACACAGTACACACACACACATGCACACAGTACACACATACACACATGCACACAGTACACATGCACACAGTACACATGCACACAGTACACACACATGCACACAGTACACACACACATGCACACAGTACACACACACACAAGCACACAGTACACACACACACACATGCACACAGTACACACACACACAGGCACACAGTACACACACACACATGCACACAGTACACACACACACATGCACACAGTACACATACACACATATAGACAAAACTCTGAGACACATAAAATAAAAATAAATATATTTTTGAAAGCAAAGTTCAGATTATGATTACCATCTGTTTGGATTACAAGAGAAAAAAAGCATACATTTGAAAAACATTTTCTTAATAATGTAAAGTTACATGTTAATTTAGTACAAACTGTTCTACCATGTACATGCACAAAGCAAAGACTTCATTGTGTCCACAGAGCTCATTTTTTCTGTTTACTGAAAACCAAGAGTTTTTCCTGCTGGGGTGCAACTTAGTGGTTGAGCATCTGCCCAGCGTTCATGCATTACACTTTGGGGTTTTTCCCCAGCTCAATAGAAAAACAAAATAGAAACATGTCTTCTTTAGTAAATTTTCTTTAATTACAGTGGCTTACCAATGGCTCAGCAGTTAAGTACGCAGGCTTCTATTTTAGAGAACCTGAGTTCAATTTCCAGCACCCATATGGTGTCTCATAACCAACTATACCTGTAATCCCATGGGATCTGGTGTTCTCTTCTGGTGAACAAGTGAACATGCAAACAAAACATCCATATAAATAAATAAATCTTTAAAAATTTTAAAATCACATTTTAATTTTAACTATATATGTGCACATATGTATGTTGGGTGTGTCCACATCAAACCCCGAATGTGGAAGTCAAAGGACAGTTTTTGGGACGTGGTTTCAGAATCATGTGAGTCCTAGGGATCAAACTCAGGTTGCTAGGCTTGCCAGCAAGTCTTTTTGCTCATTGAGCCATCTTTCTGCCTCACCAAATCTTTCTTATTTCCTTTTACTTTTCTGTGTATGGGTGCCTGGTGCTCACGGAGGTCAGAAGAGGACATCGGCGCCTCTGGAGCTAAGGTTCCGGATGGCTGTGAGTTGCCTTCTTTCTGCTGGGAGTCAGACCTGAGCCTTCCCACAGGCCCAGTTTTCCAGTTTTACTCTGATAGAGCCCTTTTTCTTTGCAACTTTAACTGAATATTTTTACATCTAAACATTAAAAAAACAAAGCAAACACAATCATCGTTTCCTTAGTTCGTGGGAGTCTGCTGGCATCCTTCTGCCTGCTCACGTGAGCTCCAAGTTCAGAGCCTCATCTGATTCTTAGTTCTCCTTCTTGTTCTTGAATTATTTGATTTTCCTCAATAATGAATTACTTTGTTATTATAAAGAAAAAAGAATGACTTCAAAAAACAGTCTTATTGTTTCCTTTGGCTTCTTTTAGCAAAAACTTGTGTTGGTTGTATGAACTGATCATGATGTTTTTGGCTTTATAAGAGACCATAGATCATTGACTGCAGTCTTACAGACACATGGCTAAGGGGACAGTAAGGCCAGTGGGTCTGTGACTTGAGTCAGAGAGGGGTTATATAGTTGCTGGGACAGAGGTTGTATTCATACAAGCAGGAATGTGCCTGGTTTGGATGACACTGAGATCAGCAACATCAGCATACTCTGATGGGGGGGGGGGGCTACAGGATCTGATGATTAACTCCAAATCCTACTGTGCTGGGCTTGTCTGTCTGTCTGTCTGTCTGTCTGTGTGCAGAGGAACAACAGAAGACACCGTGCCTCCTCCAGTGGTCATGCCATATGTATCAAAATGTCTGTCATAGCAGGCCAACATGGTACCCTACTGCCAAATTTTGCATATGTTTTCCATCATTGACAAACATTCCTTGACTGAAATTAGGATTTAAGTGATAAGTATATTGATTTTAAATGGTTCAATTGACTGAACAGAGCATCATCATTATAGTTTTTAGCTCTCAGATTCTAGAACAGGCCGTTTTGATTCTATAAAATTTTAATGTGCGGCAAGTGGCTTGTCTGTCTTGTACCCATGCTCTGTGTTCATCAATGAGTGTTAAAGACAAGCCATCAGTGTCTGAGATTGGCCAGCTCCTCTCTACACTTAGTTTGAACTGCTACCCACGGAGCCAGCCAGCCAGAAGTCAACAAAGAGGCTAATGGAAATCACAATGCCGGGCCTCTTCTTATTCAGACAAAACAGATGGCCCTTCTTGACACACTTCTGTTAAAGGCTGGGTGACTAACTCCCACACATGCTTACATCCTCCTTGAAGAAACGCTGAGGTGGGAGAGGGCTCTTCAAAAGTCCAGCTCAATTCTCTTTATTGAAAAAGTTTAAGAAAAAAACATTTTTAATAGCTTAAATTCTGAATATTTAATTTTCAGTCATTTAAATTCATTTTCCCTTTGGAGGAGATAGTTGCTGCACATGGCACATAATTCATATTGTACAGTAAGATATAAAAAAATGTAAGACTCCTGCTTGTCTCCTGCAGACACTATTCTTGATGCACTCTTTGTGTTGGTCCAGACCATGAGTAGATTTCTTTTAGCCATGATTTTTGACACCTCTTATCTGAATAGTTTCTAAACTGACAATATTAATAATATTCATTTTTATACTTGTTATACATTTTTTCTTTTAAGGAGAAAAAGACAATTATTTATTTTATGTGCATTTGTGTTTTGCCTGCATGCAAGTCTGTGTGAGGGTATTGGACCCCCTGGAACTGGAGTTAGGGACAGTTGTGAACTGCCATGTGGGTTCTGGGAATTGAACCTGGGTTCTTTGAAAGAACAACCAGTGCTCTTAATATCTGAGCCATCTCTTCAGTCCTTTGTGCACACATTTTAAAAGCAACCACAGAAATGAAGTTTTTATTATGCAGACAAGGCATTGCTGTCATTAAATGACACCTCTGGGATTAAATAAACAAGAAAAGTGATAAAGGCCGCCTCTGGGGACCTGATGGGAGAAAGAAATGAGTGTGTTGAAAAGTTCGTCTGAGAAATGATTGCTCCATGTCTCATCCCCCCAGGATCAATTCAGACAACGAAGACCCCAATCAAAGCATTGCTAGAGCCCAGCTAATAAACAGATCATCTCTCACTCCACAGTGTAGCCCTTACTAATAGCTTCTGAGAAACAATGGCACAACAACCCGCTGCCTGGCCATGATATGCCCTGGCAGAGGCTCCCTGCTGGATCTGCAGGCCTGCTTCCAGACCCCACAAGCTCCTTACAGCTTCATTAAAGGAATTCCGACACAATGTATTTCTACCTCAGTAGGTGAGAATCCTAGCCCTCTCCATATTTGTCATGTGGTAGCATGTGCTAGCTTTATAACAGCAGCCAATCTGGGTATGGGCATGAGGGCAGCCCAGTTGCCTTCCCTCATCTGGACTCAAGGTTGTGGCTAATATGCTTCTTTTGGAGTGATTTATCCTGGGCTGGCTTGCAACAATGTGCCCAAGTGCCTCAGTGTGATCCCCATGACGAGCGGGAGCTGCACTGCCAGGTGTCCTCTGCTGTCGGCTCTAGGAACGGTAGCACGTGTGACAGGGCTTTGCCAGCTCTGCCTGGACTATTTCTGCTTCCACCCAGCCCCGCACATGGCCTCTTAAACTGCTTAGTTGCTACAAGGGTTGCTTTTTACTTGTTCTGGGCTGCCGGTTACCACGTTCCTGCCCAGCTCCTGACCAAAGAGCCCACAGAGAGGGACCACAAAGTCTTTCAGCTTTTGAGCAGATCAGAAGGGCAAAAGATGCCTCCTAGCCCAGTGGAAAGCTAAGTGACAGTCAAGTGGAGCACACAGCAACTGATCATTAGTGGTCACGTACCACAGGCTGGATCCTGTGATACTTTGTAATTCAGGTACGGTAGTGTCTCTCTCGTTCGTTTTCTGCATAGTGGAACATTGTGCAATTGATGCTTTTAGCGCTAGCTGCTCTTCCCTCCCTCCTGGTGACAGCCACACGTGGAAACAGGACCAAGGTATTAGTTACTTTTCTCATTACTGTAGACAAAATACATGACAAAAGCAACTTAGATGGGCGGGGCGATGTGGCTGATGGTGGGGGTAGGGAGGGTGAGGCTATGTGGCTCCGGAGGGGAGAGGGAGCGCCACGTGGCTCAAGGGGTGAAGGGGCAATGTGAATCACAGGGGTGAGGCAGTGTGGCTGGGGGTGGGGCGGGTGGCACATGATGTGGCTCAGTTTTATGGTACAGTCCTTTGTGGTGGCAGGACAGAAGGCTATCACATGGCATCCACAGTCAGAAGCAGAGAGAGACGCTCAACTGGCTTTCTCTTTTTCCTTTCCCTCTAACTCTATTTAGCTCTTGCCTTCACTTTTTTTTCCCGATTGACTTTATTTTTGAACAAACTCCCCCCCCCAAGAAAAGTCTAAATGAAAACACTGTCAGACTTACAGGTGTCTTTAATGTTCTTGATGTGGGAAAAGAGACCCCATGCTCACCAAGCGCTCAGCTCTTCCCTGCAATGTGAACTCCACCATTGGCTCACAAGCCCGTGCCTGAGTCTGTCGTGGTAGCAGGGCAGGCCATGGGAATGGTTCCAGAAGCGGGCAGACAGGTGTTTCCAAAGAGAAACAAGCTGTTTCAGAACAGGCACTGCAGATGTCCCTCTCCACCTGACACATGTGGAACAGCAACCCTTGCGGCCCTTGTGGGGTAAACACAGAGGCTCGGGGCGCTAAAACAGGTCCCCAGTTCTCCAGGACTCCACACCCAGACAAGTCTCTGTGCTTATATATAAGTCTTCCAGGAGCCGATCCTCTCTACCCTCTCGACTGGAACTCTCACTCTGGTCATTCAGGCGGGACACAGTTGGTAATCTTTTTCTTTTTTAATTCTATTTATTTATTTTGCAAGTATTGGGGGTTTGCCTGCATGTATGTCTTTATGAGGATATCGCATCCCCTGGAACTAGACAGATATGAACTGACATGTGGGTACTAGGAACTGAACCTGGGTCTTCCGGAAGAGCAGCCAGTGCTCTTAACCACTGAGCCCCATGCCCTTGGGAATCTTACAGAAGTTGGACAGGATCAGACAGTGCCAGTCAGTAAACTATGCCAGCAGTGAGTGACTTACCATGGCCCCCACAGCCCCCAGTGCTTTACTTGGTACCCCACTGTCTGGCTTTACTTGGTAGTTGGTTGTATAAATTTTTCTTCTAGAAAGTAAACTGAGAAAATGATTTTCCCCCACTTGGGGGAAGAAAGAGATCTCAGGGAATTGTTTTCTAAGCAAACAATGACAAGAGGTGGTTTTGTTTGCTCTGCTTGTCTGCTCTCCTCAACTTTCTTTTTCTTTCTTTCTTTTTGGTTCATGTTTTTGGATTGAGAAGCTGGCTACGAAATTGAGAAACGATACCGCTTCACTCTTTCTTGTGCTTGGTTCCTCTGACTGGAACATAAAACCCTGCCTTCTTTCTGCAGCCAGAGCACTTCAAAGTTGTAAACATTTGGATAAAGTACATCAGGGTTATTGCTGTTCTAGATTTCAGTCTTTTTTATAACTTCTTCATATTTCACATTAGTTTTGACCTCAGGTTAAAGAAATGCTTTTGAAAAGTATAAGGATTTGATCCTAGCAATGCATGTAGCAAAAACGCTGAGGTCAATAGGTTAAAAGCTTTTTTTAAAAGAAGATGAAGAACAGAAAGAAGCAAAAACTAGATTTTGCAAACTTTAAGCCAAGAACTGTGTGAAATAGTTGAGCTTCCCACCGGTAGTTGTTGGGAGCCGACTTTAGCAGAAAGCGGCTAGATCAACTTTGCAGCCATCTGGAACCATATACCCTGACGAAAGATTTGGTTTTCAATAGCCTACAACAGCTGAAGCACACTCTGATATCCCACATATTTTGTGTTGCTGTTTACTGCCCCCAGCTGCAAGGTGCACTTGGTGGCCACGCCTGCAAGGCATGCAGTTCACGTGCTGTCCACGTGCTATCTACACCATACATGCTTATAAGGCGCACGTGCTATCCAAGCCTGCAAGGCATTGCGGTACACGTGCTGTCCACGCTATAGACGCCTGTAAGGCTTACGTCATATCAACACCTGCAAGGCACGTGGTATCCACGCGCCTACAAGGCATGTGGCAAAAGCCTATAAATAGCTCAGAATTCCCTTCAATAAACGAGACTTGATCAGAATCTCTGTCTTGTCTCCATTCTTCGTGTCTCTTCCCCTTTATCCCCACTCTCTCTCGCTAGACCCTGACCCTTGGACCGGAACGGGCAGTACGGGCTGCAACAGGTAATCTTATTTTTAAAAATGGATGGTGTGAAAATACTTTTCCAAGTTTACCAATGTATAAATGTTTGAATTAGAGCCAGGTATGGTGGTGGACACCTTTGATCCCAGCACTCAGGAGGCAGAGGCAGCTCAATCTCTGAGTTTGAGGGCCAGCCTAGTCAACATAAGAGAGTTCCTGGTAATTCATGGCTACATAATGAAACCTAGCCTCTGGGGACCGTGGGGGGATCAGGGTAGGTTGCACCAGATAGGGAAGGTTCTTCTCTGAAGCCTGAAATCATTTTCTCAGGTCACGTGGGCACTTTCTCTGGATTTGCCTTTAGTATTTTTATGTGCATGTTTTTTTGTTTTTTTTTTTTTTTGTTTTTGTTTTTTTGCACAAAAATCTGAGTATCTCTGTGTGTGCTAGGATTTTGCAAAGTGTTTAGATCATATGCATGGTGGTTGTTATTCTTTATTTTTTTATAAAGGATTTACTTTTTATATGTTTGTGTGAATGTACTCCACATGTGTGTACATGCTTGCAGAAGCCAATAAAGAGCTTTGAACCCCTGGAGCTGGAGTTGTAGGCAGATGGGAGCAGGATGATGTGGGTGTTGGGAACTGGTCTCTAAAAGAGCCTCGTGTGCTCTTTATTGCCCAGCCATCCTCCAGCCTCTGGTGGTTGGTATTGTCAGCTTGACACCATCTAGAATCATCTGGGAAGAGTCTCAGTGAGGGATTGTCCCGATCAGCTTGGCCTGTGGTCCTATGATCACATCTGTGGAAGGCTGGTCTTCATTATGTTAACTGATGCGAGAAGACCGAGGACCACCAGGCCTGGGGTTGGGTCCTGAACTGTATGGGTACACAAAGCAAGCTGAGCAGTGAGCGTGTGTGCATGTTCTCTCTGCCTGGGACTCTGGGTGACCAGCTGCTTCAAGTTCCAGCCTTGACTTCCCTGCAATAATGAGCTGTAATATGGAATTGTGAGTTAAGATGAACCATTTCTCCCCTAAATTGCTTTTTGTTAAGGTATTTTTGTTTTGTTTTGTAAAAGCCTCCCTAAGACACAGTCAGAAAGTTCATAAGATAGATAGATAGATAGATAGATAGATAGATAGATAGATAGATAGATAGATAGATTCCTTAAAGTTAGTCTTTAAGAGCCATTTCTTGGCAGAGGAACTCTGAGGTTTCATTTTTACTAGGCACCTCAGGGTCCCTTTGATTCTGTCATTCGTTACTACAAACTTAGTGGCTCAAAACAATGTAACGCTTATCTTACAGTTCTAGAGGCCAGAAGTTCAAGACAGCTCTCATGGGGATGAGTTTAAGTGCCCCCACAGTTCTTCAGAAGGCAGTAGGGAAGAAGCCTTTGGCTGCCTTCCCAACCTCTAGGGGTCACATTGTTAGCATTTCATGTAGGCTCCACCCCACACTTACCTGGCAATTGCCAGGTGTGCCTGACTCATTATTAAAAAAAGCTGCTTGCCCCCCTTGGCTCTTTCTTACCTACTTGCTCCTGCTCTGTCTCCTTGCTCCTGCTCCCCCACTCTCTCTCCATGGCCAGCCTCTACTCCTACTCTTTCTCTGCCTTTCTCTGTCTCTATTACCCTTTCAACTCCCCTCCTCATGCCCTGAATAAACGCTGTTCTATGCTAAACTGTCATGTGTACCATACTGAGGCATCCCTTCCCCCTGAGGGACCAACCACACAATGGAATAGTATAGAATAAAGTCTCTTCCTTTCTCCCAAAAAAAAAAAAAAAAAACAGTTGCAGCCATCACCCTTATCAAAGGCATCGAAGGGGGAGGATTTTGTATCCTAGCAGCAGGGGGCAGCAATGATCTCAGAGCCAAGCTCTATCTGTGCAAAGGCTTAAAAACCATTCCACAGAAATTCTAATAGGCCTCTTTCTAAGTGCGCCATTCTGAAGTTTGAAACCAGTGACACCGGCCTGCTCAGCTTTTGAGACTCAACTATGATGAAAATATAATTCACTTCTATCTAGGACAAATGTATCTGTGAATGGCAATGCTAAGATTTCAGCCATCTGGGCTAGGGTGCAGCTCAGAGGTAGAGTTCTTGTCTGGCTGCATGAGGCCCTAAATTCTACTCCCAAGCATATTATTAAGAAAGCATTTAGACCACTGACATCTGGGCCCAGGCGATGATCCCTGCAGCTTTATGCCTGCTTTACCTTGCCCTGAAGACCTTCACCCTCCCCCACACCATCCTCCTTCAAAGCTGCACCCATCCCTCCAACCCTCTCAGGTGCAAAACTTGCAATACTCTCTTTTGTGCACGTAACTGAAGCTTTATGTGACTCTTATTGATAAATAAAAACTCAAACTCCAAGACCTGTGTTTTATTGGATGAATGGACTAGAGAAGCATAACTGGACAAAGGGTATGATCTAGTATCCAGACAAGGCCTGCTTGCTCAGTCTCTCAGCACAAACTATCGATGTGTAAATTAGAGATGGGATGAGTGTTTCTGAAACTTCTTTGTCTCAGGCTCCATTTTGGCTGAACACACACTGGGGCTGCAGTGGAGACATGTCAACAAGGTTAGGTAAGTAAGTTGTAGCTCTGTGTAATCCATAGAGTAACAGAAATGATTAAAATGTTTTCTCACCATTCCTATTTATAAGAAACTTATGTGTTATTTACAAATTTTGTCAAGATACTACATATTATTTTGTTCTAGTAGGAAAAATATATTTACAAACCTTATGCTAATAAAAAAACTAATACAAGGGATTGCAATAAAACAGGAAAACGAAACTGTTTAAAATCTACATCTTTAATATATCAAGTAACAAAAGATTAGCATATGATTTATGGAAGGTATTTAAACAATATTTATAATGTTATGGACATATATATCTATATTTTACACCAAAGTTTTAGAAAGTAAAATCACGTGTACGGTTAAGCCAAAATATTGACACATAACAGAAGACCAAAACATCTTAGCTATAATTATGACGTCTAAAGTCTCCTTATTTTTTTAAAATAACAAGGGCAATTGAACTTACCATTTTTTTCTACATTGTTCTCATCAAGTTGTGGTAAAGCATGAGTAAACTGGCATCATGGTGACTTAAGTGATTTTCAAGAGTACCCAATATTTGAGAAATGGGAAACATACCCTGTTGTAATTTTATATTTACTTCAAATACAAAAGCAGTTTCATTTTGCTTGCTGAAATTATTTTATTTGAGCAAATGGTTTTAGATGGACTTCTTTCCCAGACTTGAAATATGTTTCTGAAGGAACAAATACCACACAAAGAACATTGATTCTTCTTATTGTACATTTTCTTTTGAAGTGTTTCTTCTAAATTTTCTAAGCATGTTTTATTTGTTTTGTTGGTGCTTCATTTAGATCCTAGAGAAGAATAAAAACGAATAAATATAAAGAACTGTCATTCAAAACTCCTTGTTCATTCCACCCATAACAATTCATTGACACAAGTTTACTCCTGGAATTCATGGTTAATTAACCCAATTTAAATTACAACAAATTCCCTAAAGTTTCCAAGCCTTGTTTCAGACCAGGGCTTCCATAGTCTTTCCCCTCTGTCCCTCTCAGCCTCTCCTTCTCATCCATTCCTTTTTATGAATTAGACTAGAACCACAGAAATACCTTCTATCAGGGACTCCCAATAGCCACACAGGGTAGGAATGTGGAAGTACTCTCCACCAAGGACCCACAGCCACCACACTTTCATAGGACACAGGGTAGATAAAAATAACAAAAGAACAGAACAGCAAGCCAAGAAAGTAAATGTTAAATCTAAAATAAAACAAGCTCAAAACACCCTGGAAATTGCTGCACCATAAAAAAAAAAAAAAAAAAAAAAAAAAAATAGAAAGAGAAAGAGAAGAATCCCAGACCAAAGGTACACAAAAATTATTTATATATATATTTTTTTTAAAAATTACAGGAAACTTCCCCAATCTAAAAGTCGAGATGGCTAAAAAGGTTCAATAGGCATAGAAGCAACCAACCAGAGAGGACTAGAAAAAATTTCATGACACATATCCACCAAAATGCTAAATGTACAGAATATACAGAAAGAAGGAAAGGCATAAAAAGGCAAGTCTATTAGATTAACACCTGAGTTCTCCATGGAAACTTTGAAAATGAAATGTCCGATATTTAACAAAGTGAGAAACCACAGATTCCAGTTAAGACTATGGTACCCAGCAAAACTATCAATCACAATAAGGTGAAGAAAAGCATTTCACGATAAAACCACATTTAAACATTTTTGCTCCAAAGAAGGCACTAGAAGGAAAATTTCAATTTAAGGTGACTAACCACACCCAAGAAGACAGTAAATCGTCCTAGAGCAGTAAATCAAAAAAGGAAAAGAACGAAGTAACAGGAATCATTAAGCACAGTTCACTGATAACTCTCAATATCGATGATCTCAATTTCCCACTAATAATACACAAATGCATCTGAGAAATATCCCTTACCATCATAGACATCACCTAAAGGATGAAAAGCAGTATTCCAAGAAAATAGACACAAACAGGAAGCAGGTGAGTAATTTTAATATCTGATAAACAGACAAAATTAAAACTAAACAGAAGAGATATGGAAGGACACTCTATATTCACGAAAGGAAAAGGCCACCAAGAAGAGATTGCAAGTGTAAACATCTGTGCACCAAGTACAACAGCATACGAGTTCATAAAAGAAATATATAGCTTATAGTTGTCTATAAAATCACATATTTACTCTCCCAAAGTGATAATTCCATTTTTAATGAAATTTATCTTGGTACCCCAAACACTCCATTATCTTTAACAATTCTATTTTAACCTATTGTCTGATTTTAAGACCTATACAATAGATACATTCTTTGAAAAAGTGAACAAGCATCATTCATTATCACAGAAATTAGCAAAATTATTGAGAAAAAAATAAAGAAAAAGGTTTCATGTTATCCAGAGGCATATATGCTATCTCATGAGACTACCCTAAATTCAAAGAGCTCTAAGTCCCTTCAGAGAAGAACCTTCTCATTAATCTTCATATTCATTTTAGGACCTAGCACAAGATGAATGCTTCATAAATCAGTAGTTTTTGAAGGAAGCCATAGGAATTATAGTGCTGGAGACAGGTCTGGCTGGGCCTTGTGGTCTAGAACTGGTTGACACAATACATACATAGTCAAACAGAAAGCCTTCTGCTGCCATGGACATGTGATGAGGCTATATCTGGTCCTCGTTAATATTCAGCTTATCACTGGGAGTCATATACCTAGGACATGTAGAGACTACAGAGTAATACAGAAATGACTCAGAGGTTAACAACGAGTGTCATTGGATATAGTATTATATAGTTGGTAAGCATGGTGGCAGTGCCAGTAACTCAGCAGAGCAGAGCAGAGTTCAAAACTGCTTGTACTATATACTAAGACATGCCTCGAAAACAAACAAAAAAGTAAATATACAATAATATATATATATGATTGATATAATAATATATTTAACTTTATTTCAGTTATAGTTTGCTGTCAAGTATGGCTTTGGCCAAAATGCTCTGTGGTGGCCAGTCCTGGCCCAATGCTCTGTCCGAGGGGAGAGATAAAAAGAGACTCAAGAATGGAGACAGAGACTGATCAAGTTATTTATGAAGAATCTGAGGTATTATAGGCTTTGCCATGGCCTTGTAGGCGCATGAATACCACGTGCCTTGCAGGTGTGGAAACTAAGCTACAGTGTATAGCAAAGCACGTGCAGTTGCACTTATAGCACGTGCTTACAGGCATATAGCACGTACAACTGAACTGCAAACTAACGTGCAGCTAGTAAACAGCAAAACAAAATATGTATATCAGATATAGGCTATTGAAAACCAAATCTCTTATCAGGTTATATTCAGTTGCAGATGATTAGTTTTGCTTTTTTGCAGTATAGAAACAATCTATACAACAATAATGGTATATATAGAGTAACAAGTTGGGAAATCTAGATCTGATTTCGTCTCTACTTTAAAATTTGTGCACTCTTGAATACCTGCTTTATAATGTAGCTTAAGTTTCTTTTATATTATATATAAAAACCATACCTATCCTACCATAAAATATAAAGGAAGATGTCTATGACTAACAGAAAACTAAGGTGCTATGACCGTTAATTATGTAATCAAACATCAGATGAACATACCCACTCTCAGTCTGTTTTCTTATATGAGTTTAACACTTGAATTATCCAGTCGAATGAGCTCAGCAAATCCACAACTTTCATCAGGTTTTAATGAAGCATTTGATGTAGAACCTTGTGGGAAAAGTTTTACAATTTAGTTGAGGCATTCAAAACGATCTTCATTTATGTATTGTATTTTATAATAAAATTAAATGCAGAAATAACAATTGTGCAATCCTGTGTAAGTAATTGGAGGTACTAAAAGTACTTAAAAATAAATCTAGCTATGACTTTAATGATGCTAATATAATTTAGATAAAGTGACCTGCATCCAGGTAGCAGTTCTGTAGACTATTCCCCAGGTGCTTTGCACAATGAACATCAGCATCCTTGTTATTCACGCTGTGGAGACATGTCAAAGGAGTAAAACACACTGATGCTAAAGATGGAAAAAAACTAAAATATTGTTAAGATTAAATTTCATTCCCAATTTAATCAGATAAAAAGTTCGGTATATTTTGCAAGATTAAGAGCTTTTTAAGCTCTAATTTTTATTTTTGTTTTTAAAAAGTGAAACGATTTGTGAAGAGTAGATGAAGTATACATGAGATATTTTAATATTTTCAAGCTATGTTAGGACACATATACTCTACATATGTACATGAAACCTACGAAGTGGAAAATACCAGAGCTTATTATTCTCAAGCTCATCTAATTGAGGGAAAGAAGGTTATGAAAAGTAATTGTGTACACATCTGTCATTAATCTTTTTTAACCTTAGTTAGCGGCAGGATCTAATTATTAATACCAGAGGGAATGTAACCGAATAGTAACTAATAGTCTGTGAACAGTCCAACTACTTTCTACATTATATTCTTTAATATTAATCCACAGGATTGGTTTCTCATGTGCTAGCCATTAACATTTATAACCACAATACACAATTTACATAATGACATTTCTGAGAAAACATGTATGTAATAATGACTGTGTTTGCATTTGAGAACATTCTTGGTATAAACATTTGCAACATCTGAGTTAAACATGGGAGCATGTAAGACTCAGAAAAGTTAGTATTAATCAGTGAAAAGAATGATAAAATCGAGACGCTATAAAGTAGTGCTGCAGTGGGGAACACAGATTGTGAGGCAGCTTAACTGCCCAACTTAGACTGACACCTGAGCAAAGGACAGGAGTCACACGGGCCCACAGACTACTATTCCAGCACTGACAGAGGGGGGTCCTGAAATCAGGGGATGGGATTAAAACTAAGATATGCTTTGTTTTTTACTAAACAAATACCTATGATAAACTTTCACTTTTTGCCTAATGGAAGCAGGTTATGACTTGTATTTGGAAAATCCATCTGCCAGAATCAGTTGTCTTCCATTCATAGGAAATTGTTAAGCAAAATAAGTGTTATCTGAACACCAAGCTCTGCTTATTGTATGACAGGTGGTCTTCTAAGCATGGCTACCACGTGGCTCACAGGAGGGCAGCACACAGGGTATGGATATACTGGATTAAGGAATGCCTGGTGGAGTAGGATGTGAGAGATAGCACAAGATTATCACACTAGTCAGAACGGCATGCAAGACAATTCAAATTGTCAATTTCTGGGACTTTCCATTTAATGTTTTCAAATCTTGGTTGAAACCTGGTCACTGAAACACAGAAAGCAAAGCCATGAGTTGAAGGGATGACTGTATTACTTGGTTAAGTGCCACAGATAGACAGTCAGGAAAAAAAAAATGAATTCATCTATATGCTTCAAGTTTCCTTTGTTCTGTGTTTTGGAAAGGCAAGACAGGATTCTAAAGTCACTATGAGAAAAACACTATGAAGTGTGAATAACTATGCTAGTTGTAAATTTGTGTCCTGTAGCCCAAATGTAACAAGTCCATGGAAGAAAATAAGAAATTTGCAAGAGTTAACATTACCTGTTATACTATTCTCTCTGTTCTATTGGAAATAAAAACGGATAGTAAAAGAAAGACTAGTTTGTATTTAGTATGTTTGTGATTATACCTATGATATGCAACAAACATGGACTACTCTTGTATTAATTACATTTGTGATTTATAGTACTTTTTCAAATTGGTGACTTAATGGTCTTTGTTAATTGAGGAAAATAGTAGCCATCATCTTATCAAATTTCCTCAACTCTTTTTCTTTGGAGACTGAAAATACATATTTCCAGAAAAGTAGGGTTCTACAGGTCTCCTTCACACGTTTGTTTTTCTCCCGTTTTGTTTAGGCATTTCCTATGTATCTACTCTCCAGTTCACTCATACTATCTTTTGCGGTGACTAATCCATTAAACTAGTTGACCTGAGTTTTAAGTTTCAGTAAATTCTATTTTTGTGGTTCTAGAATATCTTTTTATAAATTTTGACAGAATATAGATTTTTGGTCAACGTTCTATCTTATCTACTCTAATGAAATGAATCGTGGTTTATAATTAATAGGTTACATTTGCTAACCCTTATCCTCGTCATCTGTGGGTCACTGCCTCCTCTGATTTTGTTGGTTTTCTTTCTTTACACCATTTGCTTGTGTATCTTGATGTGCCATTATTTTGGCTTAATATTATGTATAAATATTTGCATAGGTGCCAGATATCATATTCTAGAAATTAGAAGTTTTAGTTTAGACACATGATGAGTGGATACAGAACACTTGAATTTATCAAAGACTGAGTTGGTCTAAGATCTGTTTCAGGCTTTCAAAAACTGGTTTCTTTCTAGTTTGTGCTACTCTTAGGATACAGCACCTCAGAGATTTTCTAATAAAATCCTTGGCTGGTCAAAACGTCTCCTTCTTCCATATCTTTTGATCTTAAACCTTTGTTCCCCAGAATGTCAAGTTCTGTTTAACACAGTGGTCTCTTAGCAGCTACTTTCAGTTTGATTCTCAACAGACCTTAGAAGATAGCAAGCCTTAAAAGTAAAGACCACACAGAATGACTTGGGGTCCCAAGCTCAGGGATACCTACCAATCAATTAAGTGCCTTTTGTTCAGTCCTATGCTATGAACTGGCAAGTCCTAAAATAAAGGGAGTGTGGTAAATTAAAGTTGACTTCCTGTAGCATGTCGCTTTCTTGGACGTTACATTTTCAAATCTTTGGCTACCATGGTTGTTTGCCAATGCCTTCAACAAAGTATTAGTTGTATTTTATTTAGTCACTACAGCTGAAGGACAGTTGTAATTGTTCTTGCTTGGTGGCTTGTTCTGATTAGATTAAGATACTCAGGACAAATACCAGAATAAAAGTAAGAGCTAAGTGACACTTTGGAACCTAGACTTTTCAATTTATTTTTAATAACCTAAAAATATGGGATATTCTATGTAAATTTCAAGTGGAATTCTTGGGCTTCATTTAGGTTTCCTTTCAATAATACAAATCCAGGGCTTCACTGAGCACTTAGTAAAGATAATTAAATAAGAATCAAGTCCAACAATAATAAAAGTCATGGAAAATAAAAGCATAAAAATGATCTTATATAGAGACCGAAACAGTCCATGCTTAATCATACCTTACTGATCTCCATTTCCTCTTGACAGAAGTAGTCATGGCCATGTAGGATGGCACACTTGTTGACACAGGCCTAGCATCCTTAGTTGAATATGAAGAAGACTCAGTCCTAAATATTAAGAATGAAGAATTAAAGAGAACAAAATTGCTTTACACTGCAAAGAGAAACATGATTTACATTTCTAGAATAAGGAAACCATTGATATTAATATATAGAGTAAAATATTCCTCTATACAATAAAACGTTCCCTCAGCAGTCTTTCTCCTTTAAAAACACCAGTTAGAAATGCTGCCAATAGATTTCTGCACTCCTTGTAGTAAAGAAATGGAGAAGGTTTTCTCTTCCCATATTTAGATCAGATGTCATTATGTAGTTGAATGCTTGCTTAAACGACATTCATCCAATCATAGATTAAAAGTCTGACTATGCTGAACTATGCTGATTATCCTCACTGATAAGTAAGCAAGGTAGTCTTTTTCATTGATGGCTTAGGGCACACAGCATCAGAATATGGAGAACAAATGAAATACTTCTTAAGGTCTCTTCTAGCTTAAGGAAGGTCAATCAAGTTAGAATATAAACTTTGTCATCTAAAAAAGGGGTCAGTGTATACTCAACTAAATGTAGTAAACAAGCAACTTTCATATCAAAGAGAATACACTTGATTTATAAAATAAACCTCCAATATAAGCAAAGAAGAGAAAGTTAACATTTTGAAAGTCTTTGGTGAAAGAAAAAGCAATGACTGTAAAGCACTCTGCTTTTGTACCTGTGTAAACTGCTTTTGCTGCTTGCTAGTGCTTCTTGTTCAGGAATTTATTCTTCAAGCTCCCGATATCATCACACACAGTAGATGTAGAGTGCAGACCCTCTTTACACTCTGTTCTGCTGAGAGGAGAATCTACCAGTGCTCTCAGGGAATTATCATTCATTACATTTGCAGACTGTGATGAAGCTCCTGTTAAGGATGGAGACAGGTTTTGAAGAGAGTTTTTGCAGTCATCTAGGGTATAAACAATAGGCTGAAGTTCTTTGCTGAAAGAAATCATTGAGCTGTGTACTTTCAGACAGTGTACACTTCTGAGTATGCTTTACTTTCAAGAGAGAAGGCATCAATTTTCTTCTGGTTCTTCTTTGTGGAGTAATTTTAAGCAAGTTAGGTTCACTCATGAATATACCTGTTCAATAAAATTATAAAATTAAATAGAAAGTTCAATGTTGCATTAATAGTCACTCCAAAAACCTCAACAGTTAAGAAAAATAAAATCACCAAGAACATAAATTTGATAGAAATCTTTAAGAAAATAAGTAGGAAACTAATACAATATTGTTAATCATTTACAACTTTAATAGTACATTTAGTGTATAAAGTATAAATTCTTAATAGACATCTTTAGTGAGTAATCATAATATCAAATTTCCAGTCATTTCTTTCAATTCACAAGCAATTTCCAGCATTCATGTTTGTTCTAGATCCAAGAACAAGTATTTAATATTTGTAGGTATAGATATGAATACTTATCCTACTGGGAATCAACACCACCTCATTAGGACTAAGTGGCATTCTTGTTTAGGAGGCAATAACCAAGAAAACTATACTTCCCTGTGTTTGTCAACACCTCCATGTATTGAGGATAGAAAACTGTATTGAGGATAGAGAAGTGAGTTGCAAGTAAGGAGACTTGGATTCTATTTCTGGTTTTACCAAAGACCCAGTGAGTGACCTTGGGCAACTCACTTTCAGTAGTGTGCACATGAATGCCTTGTTGAAAAATAGAGATAATGTCATTGCATAGAAAAGGGATTTTTCAGGATTAGATGATAGGTGTTGGGAGCCGACTTTAGTAGAAAGCGGCTAGATCAACTTTGCAGCCTTCTGGAACCATATACCCTGACAAAAGATTTGGTTTTCAATAGCCTACAACAGCTGAAGCACACTCTGATATCCCACATATTTTGTGTTGCTGTTTACTGCCCCCAGCTGCAAGGTGCACATGGTGGCCACGCCTGCAAGGCATGCAGTTCATGTGCTGTCCACGTGCTATCTACGCCATACATGCTTATAAGGAGCATGTGCTATCCACGCCTGCAAGACATTGTGGTTCACGTGCTGTCCACGTGTCATATCAACACCTGCAAGGCACGTGGTATCCACGCACCTACAAGGCACGTGGCAAAAGCCTATAAATAGCTCAGAATTCCCTTCAATAAACCAGACTTGATCAGAATCTCTGTCTTGTCTCCATTCTTCGAGTCTCTTCCCCTTTATCCCCACTCTCTCTCTCGCTAGACCCTGACCCTCGGACCAGAACGGCAACTTGGGCCAAGACACAGTGGCCACCAAGCGTGGATCGAACAGGCCGAAACATTTTGGCCCATAAAGCCGGGCAATACAGGCCGAGACAGTTTGGAGTCCAACGTCAGGCTCCAGTTAGCGCAACAGTTTGCCGCCCAATGTGGGGCAGCGGGAACGAGAGACCCAGTGCGGGACATTACTGGAAGAAGGTGATCACGAATCTGCCGCATTGAGAAAGGTAAGGAAAATGGGACAAGAAATTAGTCAACCTGAATCCAAAATTAGTCAGCTTGAATTCAACTCTCTATTTCGGTTTTGTTTGCTGCTCACATGTGTTAATTTTCTGTTTTTGTTCTTGAATGCTGTCTTTTTTGTTCAAAATAAAAAGAAGCTTAAGTTAGAATCCAAAATACAGCCAAAGGTTGATGACAATTTGTCAGAGCCAGATTGTGCTGACTGAGAGGAAGAGGAAGTCAAATTTTATGACACTGAAATGCCCTTTCCCTATGTGCCTCTACCTCCAAGTGCTCCCCCAATGGAGACAATGGTTGTAGATCCTAAAGAGGAGTTACAGGACAAAATTACTACCCTTAAACAACTGATAGAGTTAGAAAAAGAGTATCAGGGCTTAAGTAACCAGTTACAGAAATTAAGGACAGGGAAGAGGTCTCAAGAGACTAACTGCGAAAATCCCCCGGATTTTCACGTTCCTCAACCTGGTGTCCAAAGGCAGTCCCTATCCTCTAGCCTTAGTTCAGCTACAGATCAGCCAGAGGAGAGAGACGCTAAGGCTTTCCCTGTATCAGAGACCAGAGATGCTCAAGGGGTTGCTTGGAGACATCACACAGGGTTTAATTTTCAAATTATTAAAGAATTAAAAAATGCAGTATCTCAATCTGGTGCCACTGCTCCCTTTACTCTTGCGATTTTAGAATCAGCTACAGAGGAGTGGCTGACTCCTAGTGATTGGAATACATTAGTGAGAGCAGTTCTTAGTGGTGGTGACTATCTTATTTGGAAATCAGAGTATCATGAGAATTGTAAAGACACAGCTAGGAGAAACATTCAGGCAGACAATGGTTGGTCCTTTGATGCCTTAGTAGGAGAAGGGCAATTTGCTTCTAGTGATAACCAGATGCAATATGACCCAGGTTTATATGCTCAAATTCAAAATGCAGCCATGAAGGCTTGGCGTAAACTCCCGGTAAAGGGAGACCCTGGTGCATCTTTAACAGCAGTCAGGCAAGGGCCTGATGAACGATTTTCTGACTTTGTTCATCGATTAATGACAACAACAGGGAGGATTTTTGGTAATGCAGAGGCAGGTGTAGACTATGTGAAACAACTTGCATATGAAAATGCCAATTCTACCTGCCAAGCGGCCATTAGACTCTACAGGAAAAAGACGGATCTTACAGGGTATATCAGACTCTGTTCAGACATAGGTCCCTCTTACCAACAGGGCTTAGCTATGACAGCTGCTATGCAAGGACAATCTGTAAGAGATTTTTTGGCAAATAAAGACAGAAAGGCATGTTTTAAATATGGTAAGCCTGGACACTTTGCAAGAGATTACAAAGTAGAAAATGAGTTAAGCCAGAGACAGCCCAGAAAACAGCCTGGGCTCTGCCCAATTTGCAAACATGGAAGGCATTGGGCTAGTCATTGTATGTCTAAAAGAGACGCACAAGGTAACACCCTTTCCTATGATCAGGGAAACGGGAACAGGGGCCAGCTCCAGGCCCCAAACCAACACAAGCCAAAACAGGCTTATGGAGCAGTCAGTGTCCTACCAACAAATACCAATCCCTTTCTGAACTTAGTCGAACAATACCAGGAAGCGCAGGACTGGACCTCAGTTCTGCCACCCACACAGTATTAACCCCAGAAATGGGACCTCAGACTTTACCCACTGGAGTGTTTGGACGGCTCTATCCAAATGTGTTTGGCCTGATAGTGGGAAGAAGCAGTACTACTATGCAGGGATTACAAATTTTTCCTGGAGTTATAGATAATGATTATCAGGGTGAGATTAAGGTAATGGCGCAGGCAATTCAGAACATAGTCACCATTCCTACAGGAAAGAAGATAGCTCAACTATTGTTACTTCCATTGTACCCTACTAATCACAAATATAAGAATCCTAAAAGAGGGGATCAAGGTTTTGGTTCCTCTGATCCATACTGGGTACAGCCTATAGTTAAACAAAAACCTATGATGACAATCTGGCTAGATGGAAAGGCATTCCAAGGCTTGGTTGACACAGGAGCTGATGTGACTATCCTAAAACAAAGTGATTGGCCTGCTACCTGGCCTCTTACCCCAACCTTAACCAATTTAAGGGGTATTGGCCAAAGTCAAAACCCACTACAAAGCTCTAAGGTGCTGACGTGGAAAGATAAAGAAGGAAATACAGGAAATATACAACCCTATGTCATCTCAGGCCTTCCCATTAATCTCTGGGGCAGAGATCTGTTATCCCAGTTGGATTGATTATGCGCAGCCCTAATGAAGTAACCACAGCTCAAATGATAAACTCTGGATTTTCCCCAGGGAAAGGATTAGGAAAAAGTGAAGATGGGATCACTCATCCTATTGGGGTTTATGGTAACACTAGAAGAAAAGGCTTGGGGTATTTTTGATGGGGGCTACTGATTCAGCTGCACCCCTAGGACGTTGTGCAGATCCCATCACCTGGAAAGGGGACTCGCCCGTCTGGGTGGATCAGTGGTCCCTAACCACCGAAAAATTACAAGCTGCCCAGTTGCTAGTGCAAGAGCAATTACAGGCAGGGCATTTAGAAGAGAGTAACTCTCCCTGGAACACCCCAATATTTGTCATTAGGAAAAAGTCAGGAAAGTGGAGATTGTTACAAGACTTGAGGGCTGTTAACGCAACCATGATTAAAATGGGAGCCTTACAACCTGGGCTGCCCACACCGGTGGCCATACCTTTAGGTTATTATAAAATAGTTATAGATTTAAAAGACTGTTTTTTTACTATCCCCTTACATCCTAATGATAGAAAACGTTTTGCTTTCAGTATTCCCTCTATAAACTTTAGAGAACCTATGAAAAGATATCAATGGAAGGTATTGCCTCAGGGTATGGCTAACAGTCCTACCTTGTGCCAAAAGTTTGTGGCTTCTGCCATAGAGGGTGTTAGAACTATGTGGAAACAAATTTACATGATTCATTTCATGCATGATATTTTGATACCTGGAAAAGATGGAAAACAGGTACTCCAGTGCTTTGATGATCTTAGAACAGCTTTACAGACTGCAGGGTTACAAATAGCACCAGAAAAGGTGCAATTACAAGATCCATATACTTGTTTAGGATTTCAGATTAATGGTCCAAGTATTATTAATAGTAAAGCCACACTGAGGACTGATTCCCTTAAGACACTTAATGATTTTCAAAAACTACTGGGAGACATTAATTGGCTAAGACCATATTTGAAACTTACAACAAGAGAATTGAAGCCTCTGTTTGATATTCTCAAGGGAGATCCTGACCCTAAGTCTGACAGGGCTCTAACAGAGGAGGGTAGAAAAGCCTTACAGATGGTAGAAAGTGCTATTTCATCCCAATTTGTAACTCATATTAATTATTCTAAGCCTTTATATTTTCTTATTTTTAACACTAAACTGACTCCTACTGCAGTTTTTTGGCAAACTGCACCCATATTATGTGACCCGACCTGCGGGCCCTAGGTTATTTGTGAGGGACGAGGAGGATTGCAACCTGGAAGAATGAGCAAGAGAGAGAGAATGGACTCAAGGAAGCAAATGCTTGTCAAGAGTCATATATTTGGGCACCAAGTGCTTATTTATAATACATTTTTCAAAGGGAGGGGTAAGAGGGATCCAGGTGATGGGAAAGTTGGATCCAGGTGATGGGAAAGTACAGAATCTTCTCGGCCTGTGCCCTGAAACAATGGCGGTCTAACTGCTTACTTCAAAAGATACGGTACACTGCTTTACATCTAAAAATCTATTTGTAACTATCAAGCAGAACCTTGTGGTTGCTAGGGAGATGAAGCTGCAGGAGACATTGTGCAGGTGGAGAGAAGTAGGGGGTGAGGGTAAGAGGCAAGGGTCCTGGCTTCTGACAATTATGGGTTCATCTTCCCTCATCCCCCAAGAAGGTTCTTAATCCATACTATGCAGCTGTAGCAGATATGATTATGTTAGGCAGAGATAACAGTCAAAAATATTTTGGAAAAGATCCTGATGTCATAGTACAACCTTATACAAGGCATCAGGTTCATTGGCTTACGCAGAATTCTGAAGTCTGGCCTATTGCATGTGCCTCATTTGCTGGTCAGATAGATAATCATTATCCACCAGATAAATTGGTTCAGTTTTGTAATCGTCATGAATTTGTTTTTCCATCTTGTACTGCACATGAACCTATCAGGGAAACATTGCTAGTTTTCACTGATGGTTCCTCATCAGGAACAGCTGCTTATGCCTTTAAGGATCAAGTAATCTCTTTTGCTACATCATCTGTGTCAGCTCAATTGGTTGAATTACATGCTGTTATTGCGGTGTTTCAAGCATTTCCAAATCAAACTATTAATATTTATACAGATAGCTCATATATAGCTCAGTTTAACCCTCTGCTAGAAACATTCCTCAGAAGCAGCTGATTTGTTTTTACAGTGCCAACAATTAATTTTGAGGAGAAAGTGTAAATTCTTTATAGGACACCTGAGAGCCCACACTGGGCTACCAGGTCCTCTCTCTGAAGGAAATACCAAGGCAGACCTAGCTACTTGGATAGCTGCAGTGACTTTATCAGATAAAAAATCTAATTTGGATCAGGCCATAAAGGCTCATGAGTTACATCACCTTAATTCTAAAACCTTAAGAGTTATGTTTAAAATTACCAGAGAACAAGCTAGACAAATTGTCAAACAATGTCAATCATGTGTTAAACTTTTACCAGTTCCTCATTTGGGTGTAAATCCAAAGGGACTGATACCAAACAGTATCTGGCAAATGGATGTTACTCATTATACTGAATTTGGAAAACAGAAATATATACATGTATGTGTAGACACATACAGTGGTTTCATTTATACAACATTACAAACTGGAGAAGCAAGCAAGCATGTGATCGCTCATATGCTTGCTACAATCGCTGTATTGGGTGTACCTAAACAGATAAAAACTGACAATGGCCCAGGGTAGACAAGCTCCAGTTTCCACCAATTTTGTGAGAAATTGGGAATACTACATAAAACGGGTATTCCATATAATCCACAGGGCCAAGATATGGTAGAAAGGGCACATCAAACCATTAAATGTCAATTTGAAAAAATTAAAAAAGGGGAATGGTATCCTACCAAGGGATCCCCCAGAAATATCCTTCATCAGACACTTTTTATTTCAAATTTTTTAACTTTGGATTCTGAAGAAAAATCTGCTGCAGATAGATTCTGACATCCTGATACCAAAAAGAATTTTGCAACAGTCCTCTGGAAAGACCCATTAACTGAAACCTAGAATGGGCCAGATCCAGTGCTTATCTGGGGAAGAGATTCTGTTTACATATATTCCCAAACTACAGATGCTGCACGTTGGCTGCCAGAGAGACTGATTAAACAAATAGACAACAATAACAAATCCAGAGAGGAGAAACCCCCTGAGAAGCGTATTTTTTCTTTGCAAAAAAATATGAAGGAAACATGAAGATGCTTCACAATTGCCTTCAAACTGGAACAGATCAACGAGTAAACCTGACTTGGGAAGTTCTCAGTGCTGAAGGAGACAGCACCACCCACATCTTCAGGGTGGCTCTACTGGACTCTTGATTCCGACTTATGATTTAGTGGGGTATATTGTTTAAAACCCACTACCACAGTTATTATAGTTGTTTTGGGGTTTGAGATTGATTGAGCGGGGACAGGGATTTCCTTACTTGTTTTGTTAAGATCAAAGCTATGATCAATTCTGTATTTTTGTGAGATACCCTTAAAAAGAGTGTTGCTTTTATACTGACTGTTCAGGCATTGCTAAGTCTCTTGTCTCTTGGGTTGATATGGTTCAACAAACTGATGGATTTAGTACAACAACAGATAGATGCTATTCAAATGAAACCCATACAGGTCCAATATTACAGGCTGGAAGTAGGGGACTCTGAAACCTCTGTCATCAAAACAGACGAAGATTAACCCCTAACTTACGAGATAAGCCAGATAGTCAGTGACGGGTAAGAGAGCATACCGAGAACCCTTGCCCCTAAAAGAAGGGAGACCTCACCATCCTAAGACAGGAGCTCAACCAATGGCTGTTGAGTATCCAAGGACGGGAAAAGGAGGCTGGGGTCCTTTGTTCCAACCTAGGACAGACACGGTTTCCATAAGTTTTCCCAGCCTTCCCTTTTGAAAAAAAATTTAAAAAGGGGGACCTGTTGGGAGCCGACTTTAGTAGAAAGCGGCTAGATCAACTTTGCAGCCATCTGGAACCATATACCCTGACAAAAGATTTGGTTTTCAATAGCCTACAACAGCTGAAGCACACTCTGATATCCCACATATTTTGTCTTGCTGTTTACTGCCCCCAGCTGCAAGGCGCATGTGGTGGCCACGCCTACAAGGCATGCAGTTCATGTGCTGTCCACATGCTATCTACGCCATACATGCTTATAAGGCGCATGTGCTATCCATGCCTGCAAGACATTGTGGTGCACGTGCTGTCCACGCTATAGACACCTGTAAGGCTTACGTCATATCAACACCTGCAAGGCACATGGTATCCACGAACCTACAAGGCACATGGCAAAAGCCTATAAATAGCTCAGAATTCCCTTCAATAAAGGAGACTTGATCAGAATCTCTGTCTTGTCTCCATTCTTCTCGTCCCTTCCCCTTTAGCCTCTCTCTCTCTCTCTCTCTCTCTCTCTCTCTCTCTCTCTCTCGCTAGACCCTGACCCTCGGACCAAAACGGCAACTTGGGCCAAGACACAGTGGCCGCCAAGCGTGGATCGAACAGGCCGAAACATTTTGGCCCACAAAGCTGGACAATACAGGCTGAGACAGTTTGGCGTCCAACGTCGGGCTCCAGTTAGCGCAACAGATAGGAACACTTAGGGTTCAATGCTCTGGAAATACAAATGTGCTTCAAGTAAAGAGTTACAAATTTAACAAGGTGGTGGTTTACTTTCCAATACCCTATCATTAATCATTTTAGTTATCTCTAAACTAATGTATTCAAACAGATTTCAAATGATACAAAGTTTATTAAGATTGACCATAAATTGCAATACATAGATAGATAGATAGATAGATAGATAGATAGATAGATAGATTTGAAAGGACTTGAATGTATTATTTGCTATGCAGGTATAATACATACAAAACTTACCGAAATGACACACAAAGTCTCAAGAGATATCACCACTATTCTATATATCTAATGGGAGTAATCTCTGCAGTGTGACCTGGCAACTGACCATAATGGAGGCCTATTTTTTTTCTACCGCAAGTAGCGTATTAAAATGAGAATCTCCAATAAGATACATTAAAAAGGCAAAGCAAAACAAAAAAAAAAAAAAAAAAAAAACAGCCCCTAGTTTTCTGAGATAATCTAAACATGGACTCAACATCAAATTTTATATGACCAGAACTGGTTAGAGAAAGAATAATGTCATAATGGTTCATCTTTAGTTATGATTCTGTAATCTTAAATGTTAAGGACACACACGAAGCTGTAGTAAACATCACCACATACTGACTGTTGTGCTTGTCTTGGAAGAGACACTATGAATATATAACATGAGATGCAGAGCTCTTCTTATCAGCTTTCAATTTTATTTAATGCAGATAAAATAATGAGTAGCAGCCAATTTAAGACCACCTAGGTTGACTAGTTGATAAGAAGTTTTAGGAAATAGCAAAACCAAAACAAATATTTAAACACTTTCATAAAAATTAAACATTCAACCTACAGTAACTATATATAATGTTAGGACCCACTTAATTAAATCTTAAAGCACATAAGATGGCATTTCACTTTGAATAAGATTTCTACATTATATAATGATTATTCTTTAGCTAACTTTGATGCTTCAGAAAGGTACAATAAATAGAAACTGTAAGGTTAAGGTCACTATGGAGTAACTTTAAGATCCAGTCAATATGCTAGGCCTGTATTGACAAAAAAATTTGCTGTACTTTTCCATTAGACGAAAGGGGTGTACAGTACATTTCCAGAAGAGCTGTCTTGTGGCAGATGCATCTAACTCAGCCTGAGAAAATGTTATCTACCAAGTGGAGATAATGTTATCTATCAAGATTCCATAATTCTCAAACTTAGACAGTAGACATGATGAAAATGAAGCTGGAAGCAGATTATATTCTTTTATAAATGTCTCCATAAAAGGCCTGAAAAGGCTGCACTCATATATAACCCTAGCCCTCAGGAAACTAAGGTAAGAGACTTGAGAATTCAAAGACAGTCTGATCCTGTAAACAAACGAATGAATGAATGGGAAGAAGCAGGAAGAAGCAGGAAAGTCAGCAACCAGCCTACCTCTGCAGCTCATGTGAAAATGATGACAGCCAGGATAGGGCAGTCTGCAGTGATAGAGACGTGTGGGAAACATGTAGAACCAAGTTAGAAACAAATGACATAAAGTATATCCATAACATATTCAAAAGCAGGAATGGTTAGCTGTCCATCAGAGGGACCAAAGTAGTACAGGCCAAGGAGTAAGTCATCTCTTAGTATCAGTGGGAACTGATTCCAAGATGGTGCTGAAATTCTAGCCTCCACACAATTCTTCTATAAAATGTGGTTGGCAAGTGGAGATGGGTATCACTATGTTGTCCAAGATCATACTTAAACAAGATTCAGATGATCTTCATGTTTTAGCTGGGACTACAAGAATATACTTCTATGCTCAGTCTTTCATTAAGTAAGAGCACAATTAAAACAATCTCATCTCACCTAAGGAGAAAATATGAAGGAATGGCAGATAATTCAGAAACTGCAGCTTCAGTATTACACCATGCTGGGGTCTACTACAAGGATAAAATTAAATCAATTAGAAACTAGCCAAATAAAAACACAGAGCATTCAAATTTTCACTATTAAATAAAGACATCTTTTATTGTTTTGTTACACAGGCAGTAACTTAAATAAAGAGGTATACGGACTTTTTAAGCATCATCTTAATTTTGACAAAACAAAGTAAGTTCCGTTTCCAGTATCCACTTCAGGTGGACACAACCACTCTGATACTCTCTTCTGGCACAAACCCACATACAGAAGTGCAAATACACATAGTTAAAAGTAAAATCTTAGAAAATTTTGATAAGGTTATGAATAAATATTTGTTGACTGGTGAATGAAAAAATTAAAGTTTGGATATTTACATCTGATTCACCATCTTTCTCAAACTTCTTGAATTTATATTTAAAGAAATATGAAGAAAAAATATAGGTATAATAAAAGCAACATACTGGCAACATACACACATTAAAATGAACTATAGGAGAGTTTGACAAAGAAATGTATGAAGGGTATCTTGAGAAAAATCACAGCATTTATCAAAAAAGAAATACCTAACCACGTCCAGATTCCCTGTACTGCTCAGTCCATCACTTACTTCTCCCATCATCTACCTGTCCTGCTTTAACATCTGTAGCGACCAAGTTGTTCCACGTTGTGTGGCTAAACTGTAATGCCTGCTCTGTTCCGCAGGTCCGCAGGTCCGGGTCTAGCGAGAGAGAGTGTGAGGCAGGCAACACGAAGAATGGAGACAAGACAGAGGGTCTGATTAAGTCTCAAGTCTCGTTTATTGTGCCTCTTTCTCCTTTATTGTCCTCTCTCATTGTCTCCCGTATTCTCCTATATTGAAGGGAAATCTGGGGTATTTATAGGCTTTTGCCATGTGCCTTGTAGGCGTGTGAATATCACGTGCCTTGTAGGTGCGGATATGATGTAAGCCTTACAGGCATGTATGCGTGGATAGCACGTGGATAGTACGTGAACCGCATGCCTTGCAGGTGTGGATACCACATGCGCCTTGCAGCTGGGGGCAGTAAACAGCAAAATAAGATATGTGGATATCAGAGTGTGCTTCAGCTGTTGTAGGCTGTTGAAAACCAAGTCTCATGTCAGGGTATATGGCTTGAGATGGCTGTAAAGCTGATAGCCGCTTTTTGCTAAAAGTCGGCTCCCAGCAAACATCTGCATTTTTCACATATTTCACTTCTTCAGAAAGTCTACCTCAGCTGAAATACTTTTAGAAGGTAGAAAATTTTCCCCTCTATCTACAAGTAGTTTAAAGAAACATTAGTATATTAATGCTTTAAAAAGAGGTTTTAATCTTTTATTACTAGTTTCCTTTTAGTTCTGTGAATCTATAACTGAACTACAGAGTTAAGTATTTATGTGTATGTATATGACACTTTGGAAACACAGCCACACATATTCACTTTTCTGCTGTAGTAAGTTAGATCCAGGACAAAAGGTAATAGTATAAGTGATCTGTTTTCACTCCTCATGTATAAAATGATACTTACCTTAGATGAATCACACACATCAGCAGAAGCAATACTGTTTAGAAACAATCTGTAAATACTAAAATGTTTGTTATGAGCTCTGTGGGATATATTCCAGTAAACAAATGAAAGAAAAAAACATTTTTTTTTGCCTATTTTCTTTGCGTAGTTTTTAAAATGTAAATGCAAAGCTATGAATTTATATTTTATTAATGTATATGTGAATCTGTGTGGGTGTGTATGTGCCTGTGTGTGCTGTTGGCCACAGTGGCTAGAAGAGGAACTTGAATTCCCTCTAGTTAGTTACAGGAGGTTGTAAGCTCTCTGATGTGAGTGCTGAGACCCAAGTTCAGGTCCTCTGCAAGGACAGTGCACATTCCTGACTCCTGACCTCTCATCAGCACCTGAGTGAAATGTGTTAATTATGAAAAGTATCTACTCAATTTAATATTAATGAGAAGTCTGCAAATAATTTTAAACCAAATATGTGGTTTTATTTAATTCTTATTAAAGAAGAAAGAAACTTGAATTCATGTACAGATGTTTCTCCTGGCAAAATAATTGAGTCTCAAAGGTTTACAAGTTCAAGTTCATCTTGGGTACATGATGAGATCAGAGGCTAATACAGACCCTGTCTCCAAAAAACCAAAACTACCTTCCTTAGCCACTCCACCAAACACTCCAATACATTCCAAACAAGAACAACTTTCCTGCCTGCCTTAAAGCTCTAGCAAAATAAAAGTAACAAAAATAAAATTAAAGTAATATAAACTTTCACCAACATTGACATTTCTAGTCATGAGACTAATGCAATTCAGCAATCTGTATTTTTTTTTTTACTGAATCTTTTAACTAAAGAGATAGTCTGGTTAGTTGTAGACTACCAAAAAGGTCATGTGGGCTACAATTTCAGTCTCAAACAACAATTCAGTATTAGATTAGTGTACTTATAGTAGATATCTTTATAATTTCAAGATGGGTTAAAAATCTAATCATTGGGCTGGAAAGATGGCTCAGAGGTTAAGAGCACTGACGGTTCTTCCAGAGGTCCTGAGTTCAATTCCAGCAACCACATGGTGGCTCACAACCATCTGTAATGGGATCCGATGTCCTCTTCTGGTGTGTCTGAAGACAGCGACAGTGTACTCAAATAAAATAAATAAATAATATTTAAAAAAAATCTAATCATTTATAAGATCCTGGATCCCGAACATTACAACAAGCAAACTTTTTAAAAACCTATAAGGTATCCTAAAGTCTATGTGAGGAGAATAGAGAAAAGAAAAAAAATACATGTAACATATTTGGCCATGTTTAGAATTCATGTATACATAGAATGTGTATGTATGTACATATGTGAAAATAACAAAAAAAAATCACACAGACACACAATGAAATAAAACAAGAGAAAAGATAACACAATTAGGTAAAACAAATAATTAGGTAATCAATTCAGAACTAATTACATTAAACAAAACAGCACATAACAACTTTTACTTTTATTTACTCATTTAGGATGGATGACACACTGTACAATTTTATTAGACATGAGAATGATTTGATCACTATCAAGAGCTTTAAAAACATACAAATTACCTGGTATACAGTCTAAGGAGATAATTAGATAAATTGTAAAACATATATAGATAGATTTTAATGGAGTTTTACTTATGAAAACATTAAAGTAAAAAACAAACAAAAAATTCAACGACCCAGTGTTCTTTAGTATATTATTAAATAACTCTAACATGTAACAGTAAGACGGTAGTTAGTAGCTCAGTACAGCTCTGCATTGGAGTGTTTATTTGCATACACAGGAATCAGTGTTCAATCCTTAACACCAGAAAATAAGTGATATAAATTTATGTAGTTCAATGGAAAGAAACCTAGGGACCAGCCTCATATACTAAATCACATCACTTCTTTGGGGGGAAAAAAGTGCTTAGAAGAAAAGCCCACTAGGCTATTAAACCAAAGTATTGTTACAAGTTCATGAACTATAACTTATGGCTCAATTTTTCAAAGTATCTGTTGGTATTAAAAACAAACAAACAAAATGATGCAAAGAACCCCTCAACAACAACCAAAAATCCCCCCTCCAAAAAAACCATAAAACAAAGGTTAATACAGTGAATGAAGAAAAACTTTAAAACTGAATTACTTAAAACAGCTTCTAACCCTTAAAGACTGCTGGAGACAGACTGTGAGCTATAGCTGCCCTAACACTGACCCTTTAGGAAGGGAGGGGGATTTCATAAACAGAGTACAGTTTTCATCAGACTTTTAGTACAGAGAAAGACTCAACAGGTCAGGGTGTGAGCTGAGAAACAGGAAGCAGCATTTGGGACTCAAAAACCCTTGGAAATTGCAGAGGCCTGGCTCAGAAAGGCTGCCCACAGGAAGGCTGGTAGAACTCTACCTATGGCTTGGCAATGGTCTTGAAAGCCTTTGAAGATGCCTCTAACATCTCTGCACTTAATAGAAGAGAATTTGGTGGTGGATGCAGATACATATACTAACTACCAGATCTAGCTATTTTAGTCTTAGATGTACAGTCTAAGGTGATAATTAAATAACTTGTAAAGCACATACACAGAGATTCTAATGGGGCCTTACATATGAGAACAATAAGATAAAAGGACAAACCAAAACATCAACAACAACCCAATGGTCATTAGTATATCAGTATATTATATATGATATATTACATATTAGTATATTAGCATATTAATTAGATATCAGACTTACAGAAGACACAAGAAAAATGAGACCAATTTACGCTATCACAATTACTCATTTCTTGTACCAAAAATTTTATTGAATGCTCTAAAAAATTACAGTAAGAAAAAAAAAATTCTTTCCTTTCTCTGTTTTAAACAACTTTTAAGACACAAATACTAACTGGCAATTCATATGGTTTCTTATGCAAAGGGGCCATAAATTTACTTTTCAGCTTGTTGAAGTAGTTCACAGATAGTTCCTTTAAATAAAGAGACAAGATCATTTGTCACTAATGAGTTTAAAATTTTTCTCATAAAATTTGGCAGGCCTTTTGGGATCATCTTTTGATGTGCCAAATCACATGTCCTGAATGATTTTACCCAGAGGAACTAATTTATCATAAGCTTAAGATTGTAAATGTTAAGATTTATTATAGAGCCGTCCATTAGTATACAAGCGAGCACAGTGGTTAGCAAACATGAGCCATAGGCTGTAAAGCAGGTGCACGTGACAGGGAGACACTGATGAATGGGATCAGGTCTAATGAGATTTACTACGAAATGACGACAAGGATGCTCCCTTTGCTAGCACCCCTACTAACAATGCACACAAGAGGAAGTGTTCTGAGAAAGAAAGCGAAATATAATACTAGAGGGCAACGTCCTAGAGTGAAATCCAGGAGTAATAAATACATTTCTATGGACACTTCTGGCTAGAAAGGATTGATACAAGTATTAATTATAATCTGGATTATTTTAACAGATCTTTGCCTCATGAAATTCCTGGATGTATATTATACAGGTAATATATTTAAAATGTTAATAGATAATGTGTCCAGATACAGTAGTGCACACCTATGTAGCTGATTTGGGGCAAACACAGAAATTAGAAGGCTTGCCTGGCCTATACTCTAAGTTGCAGCTTGTACAACTGAGACCCTGTCTCCCAAGATTCCCAACAACAAAGCAATAATAAACAATACCCAAAAGAAGCAAGCAAGCAAACATGGGTACTCGGAGGTATGTTAGTGGTAGAATAATTGTCTAGCATGAAAAAGGCCATGAGTTAAATCACTACGGAAAAACAAAATCCACAAAAATAAAACAAATGTACAGGAGATAAGTGAAGAAAATGCTCAAGCTGAGAGGAATAACCAAGACACGGACATGGTCTAAACCTGGGAAAAATATGGTAGTGAATAAGAACAAAGTCACAATTCATCACTTTTTCTTTTTCTTTCTCTGAGGTGGGGTTTCTCTGTGTAGCCCAGGTAGTCCTGGAACTCACGGTAGAGAGACCAGGTTGGTCTTGAACTCACAAGATCTCCCTGTCTCTGCTCTCCCACCCCTTTCTGGGATTAAAGGTGTGCACCCATCAATTTTCAAGGGTTTAACTTACGATGAAGAGAAACTAGCATAACTACTATAGATAAAACAAATCAACAGAAAGTTAGCAGCTCTGAAGAGTAGAGATTTCATAAACAACAACCCCGAGCACCTACTTACGTCATGTAACGCAAAGGTGCACTACAAACCCAAACAGGAACAACCAGCTTCTGAGGAAACGATGTATAAGATTATTATGTTAAAATAAATTAGGAGAGGATGGGAAGGACAAATGTAAAATTTATGGATGGGAGATGATTCTAAAAGCATTGAGAAAAAGTTCAACTAAATTTTTAGCACCCAAAAGGACATTCCGGCAGCTGAAATCCAGTGAAGGTAAGGGAGGAACTGGAAGAAAGGCCTAACATCCCTGCCCTCCTCATCCAGTCCTGCAGCTTTAAATATTATGTAAATGTTACTAACCATCAAAGCTATAGTTCACCACAAGACCTCTGTCCTGAACGTCCGAGTTTTAACTGTCCACAATGACATCTCCACTTCGAATATATTTTAAGGCAAATTTAACAAGGCCCTACCAAAACTCCTGTATATAAACTATTTTGACTCTGAAAATCTGTTACATGTGAAGTCTTTTCCAACCGTTTTAACATGAACCCGTCCTTTTAGATGTCAGGCTCAAAAATCTTATGAGCCATACTATTCTCAGTAATTCTAATTCTTTTTTTTTTTAAGCCTTCACTCTTCTATTATATTTTCTCAAATAAACTTCCCCAAAGGAAGATATATTAAGAGCATTTTCAAACATCTTTGGCATCACATAAAGAAAGAAATCTCGTGTAAAAAAACGAAATGTCATCTCAACTTTTATAATACAAAGGCGCAATCCAATATGAACATATAAAATATATACAAATGCATTGCTTGGTCAGTCACTTAATACGGCCCTCTACAAAAAGTAACTCTTTAGAATTAAAAAAAAAAAAAGCAACAAAGTAACCACCGAATTATAAAAATCTCTTCCTAAGATCCAAGTTCGTATTTAGTGTCCGTCAGAAGAGAGAGGTGGGCTAGGGAGTTTATAGTTAACAGTGGCCTGAGCCCCTCAGTTCCGCCACGGCCTCCACATGGAGTCCGCAGTGAGCGAGGAGCCGCTGGAAGGTGACCCTGCGTTAGGACCCACTGAGGTCCCACTGTTGCTAGTGTAACCGGGATGACCGGGCCGCTGTGAGCGAAGGCCCTGTTGGGGATGAGGAAGGCAAACTGGCCGGAGCCGGCACCACTTGGAAGCCGGCACCACTTGGAAGCCGCAGCTTCTCCAGCCTGGCTGCCCAGCTTGCAGGGTGCGCTGCCGGGAGGGGCGCCGCGCCCCCGGGGATGGGCACAAGTGGCGGCGGCGCGAATGGCGCGTGCTGGGGACCGCCAGGTCCTGACGGTCATCTGGGCCCGCTGCAGGTTCCGGAAGTGCTTCACTGTCATTTCCAGAATGTCTGCCTTCTCCAGCTTGGAATGCCGGGAGCTATCTTTCTTAAGTGCATCCAAAATCAGTGTTTTCAGCTGGCTCAGACTTCCATTTATTCTTGTCCTTCGCCTCTTCTCCATGATAAGCTTTGATGACTTTCTGTGCTCAGAGGCCGTCTTTGGTTTGTCTTTGGTTTGTCTGGTGTCGTGTTGACACTGGCTGGGGTAGCAGCCACCCGGGAGGAGGAATTTTTCTCCATTATATCAGCTGGCATTTTTTTTTTTCTTTCTTCTCAGTCCCCATAGAATTTATTTTTGGAATCCTTCACGCAAAAAAGATTTTTTTTTTTGCTTATGTGCCTTTTATTTGAGTTTCATAAGAAAAACTACTGAGCAGTTGAAGGTTTATTATGTCTTTAAGGCTACTTAGAGATCGGTAGTGCTATTCCAGGACCAAGGAGAGAGGTAGACGGGGGGATTCTGCTGTTATCAGCACCAGCTCCAGATCCTGTGTGATCCCAGCAATTCTAATTCTTATCTGAGGCAACTCCATCTTTACTTGCTTCTGTAATACTTTCCTAATGCTACGACCTTTCCTTACCACATTAGGATCTGATCAACATTGTCAAATTTATTTCACAGCCAAGCTCACATCTATGCTAAGATCATGCTCAACCTACATGTATCATTCAAAATAAATGTGTAATTCCTAACAATAATCCCATGTGCTCTGCCTTCTTTTTAACTCTGATTCTTAGCGTTTACTTTCCTTTGTTACATTCTTGACTTTCTTGGAACAAGTTAGATGAATCCCCATGTCATGATTTAATATGGCTCATTTCCCCTACTTGAAAACAAGTCTAGATACTCTGGCTATATGTGTAAGATGCCTCAAATTTGTTAGTGAAAACTAACAGTCTATGTTTTAAAAACCAGCATATACCTGCAATCTACTCCTAATCTCTGTTGAAGTGACCTATGCTCCTTATTAGAGGATCAGTGAAGTTCTGCAGGGGCTTGTACTGCACAGTGCTGGACTTTCTTTTCTGCAGGGGCTTGTGCTGCACAGTGCTGGACTTTCTTCTCTGCAGGGGCTTGTGCTGCACAGGGCTGTACTTTCTTTTTGTCCTTTTTAAATTTTTTTTCAGACAATTACATTTCCCTCTTTCCTTTCCTCCTATATACTGCCCTTCTTTTCTTTTTATTCATTTCCTCAATGAATCTAGTTGCTTCCATGTGCCTGTGTGTGTACCTGTGTGTGTGCCTGTGTGTGCCCGTGTGTGTGCCTGCGTGCGTATTTCTAAGTACATAAATATTTTCTAAATACTTTACATTTAGTAATTCAGTATTAAAAATGAAAAAATAAATGTCTTCACAGCTAGGTGTCTGTAAACAATATTTTGCAAAGGGCAATTGTACAAAAAAGGTGCTGAAATAATTAGTAGCAATTCACAGAAAAGAGACTCTTAAAGGAATGGAAAAAAGAAATCACATATGCTAAAGAGCAAAAATGTAAATTATATTAATGCTTATTAAGTAGACAATGAGCAACACGCAATTACCAAATACAAAAATGCAACAGAACCTGGGATTTAAAGGTAGTATGGCTGGGAAGGGTGCCGTATACATCTAATCTCAGCACTTGGAAGGGGGATCCAGAGTCCGTATCTGTGAGTTCAGTCAGCTTGGTCTACATAGCAAGTTCTAGGTTAGCTGGGGTTACATAATAAGAACCTGGGCCAAAAAGAGTTACAAGAGGCTGATTAATCAGTGATGAAATTAGGCATTTGCCTCACTTTCTACCTCAATTTTTGACTTTGTACCTCAAGTACAGAAACAAGTCACTTCTAATGACAGGGAAATGTAAACACTGGTAATATAGTAAATAACACTAGGTGTATAGACATTAGACATTTCCATTTAGAGACAAATGATATAAATGAAAAAAATATATATGTAGGATTAACTTCAGAATAACCCGTAGACGCTGAGGTAGAAGAAAGCAGATAGGACTCTGCTTTCTTTCTGTAGACATAAACACCAGGAGAAATCAAAATACTTGCTTTTTGTAATATTATTTTCTGTCATTTATTATTTATATGTTCAATAAGAGTACAAGTTAAATTTATTATGGTTAATCTAATCAGCTTTTGAAAGCATGTCGTGTATATGCTTTAAATAAAAATACTTCCTCTGATTTAAAGGTTCTTAAACAAGTTGAAAAAGTCAAGCTTAATACTATTCAGTATGTTTTAAACTTAAGAACAAAACCAGTTGATAATGTCTATG
>NC_133434.1:40053638-40066138 GCF_011762505.2 Arvicanthis niloticus
TCAGAGGAGCTTCCTTACCATTCTCCACCTTAAGGGCACATGCCTTTCATCCCAACACTTGGGAGGCAGAGGCAGAAAGACATTCTGTTTTGTTTGTTCGTTTGTGTGTTTTGGTTTTGTTTCTTTACTTGTCTGTTTTGTTTTATTTCATTCGGTTCTTCCAGCTTGTGTGACATGGTTTCACTTTACATCCCAGTTTTATTCCATTTATTTATTTGTTCGAGCTAAATTCTAAATTCTCTTTCAACACTTCCACCTCCCCTCCCCCCGACACTGCCTGCTCCCTGTGTGTGTGTGTGTGTGTGTGTGTGTGTGTGTGTGTGTGCAACATGGAGGGTGGGGGTGGGGGGAAGGGATCTGCACACCTCTGCCATGTCACTCCAGAGGCAAGTTTTCTGCAGAAAAGCAATCAGTGAGAGAGGATTCCAGTGTGTATGTCTGACCATTCACTTATTGCTTTCCCTCCAGGCAACTGACTGAACAAAACAATAGGCACAGACCTAGCTCTTTTGAAATGGTAATGGGGTTGGTAACATTCCACAAGAGAAAGAGGGAAATTCACTCTCATCCAAGCCACGCCCTGCCAGCAGCACAGGGATTTGGGATTTTTTTCTTTTCTTCTCTTTTTCTTTTTTTTGTTTTGTTTTGTTTTTTGAGACAGGGTTTCTCTGTGTAGTTCTGGCTAGCATGGGGATTTCTAAGGGCGAATCTGGACAATATTTACACGATTTATGCTTCATGTTTCATAAAATAAAGCTTGTAAAGGGCTGGAGAGATGGCTCAGTGGATAAGAGCACTGACTGCTCTGCCAGAGGTCCTGAGCTCAATTTCCAGTAAGCACAGGGTGGCTCACAACCATCAGTCATGTGATTCAATGCACTCTTCTAGTGTGTGTCTGAAGATAGCTGCAGTGTGTACTAAAATAAACATCAAATAAATAAATCTTTAAAAAATAAAATAAAAACAACTGGTGAAGCAATTGAGCATCTCAAAATACCAGGCCACCACCACCATCATGTTCATCTATCCACTTCTTTTCTTTTATTATTTATATCTCTATCTATCTATTGATATATATATTCAGGTAACCATGTAGGTGTTTCCCCTTTCTTTTCTTAACCTCAATAGCCCCAACTGGGACAGAATTGCACACTGCCTTTCTAGCTGGGAGTGGTTAGATATGCAGAGAAAAAAGTTTTGCTTATTGTTTTTTTTTTTCCCCCTTTGGGAGGGGGCTTTTTTTTTTTTTTTTTTTAAATATAGTACAAATTGGTTTTTCTGTACAATATTCTGATCATAGTTCTCCATCTCGAAACTCCTCCTAGCGACTTCATCCCCATCCACCCAGATCTACCCAAGGCCCGCACTTAGGTTTGCTCAATATATATACCCAATTGAGTCTCCATTGGAGAAAGAACAATTTTGGTTGTCACTTGGAGGTGACGTGTGTGCTAGTGACTTCAGACTTCTATCCATTTTCCACTCTGAGAGCTGTGTTTATACCTGATACAGGCCCTCCCTGGGTTCTGAAACAAACAAAAAAACAAACAAACAAACAAACACACACACACAAACAAATTTAAAGCAGTCAACAACTGACTGCACAAAAAGTGGCTGTAGGCCTCTTGCGGCCTCTTGTAGGATTTGTAGATAATACTGTGTAAACCTTCCTTAATAAAGCAAAGTCAAATCCAAATTTCACAAAAGGGACACTCGAACAAATTACGATTGATTGCTTGTGTATACAGAAAACTTTTTTTTCCCTCAAGAAATCCTGTTTCAAATTAATAAAAACTAAGTGAGTCAGTCAGTAATTACAAACTACTACAAATTACAAAACTAAGTGAGTCAGTCAGTAATTACAAACATACAAGCAAACATGCAAGCATGAATGCATACATACACACACACACACACACACACACACACTAAACTAACAAGAAATCAAAAACAAAAAACTTACTGGGGTTAACAGTGTGCTGCCAATACATTCACAGAACAAGAAATTAAAAAACAAACAAACACACAGACAGGCACACGCACACACACACACACACACACACACACACGTACGTACAATCACAGAGGCAGGATTTACTTGACAGGCTGGCCTGCCTGGACTGTCTAGTATGTTTTGGCAACATGTAGAGAGAGACTTTGTCTGTCATGCATGAATAAACAGAGAAAAAGATGTATTCATCATCCATCTATACATGCATGTGTGTACGGTGGCTCAGAGGGCAAAGCTGCTGGCTGTTAAGGTCTAGGTACAATATGAAGGCCTACATGAAATGCAAAGGCCTGGGTCAGATTAGGTAACTCTTACCTGGTGTAGTGGTTGGTTTGTGTTTCAGAGATCCTTACTTATTTATTGATTTCTTGCGCCTGGGCCTGTGTAGACCCTAGGTAGGCCACACTTCCAGAAAAACAGAACGAAACAAAATGAAATCAACTCACAAACCAACCCAGCAAACAAGTTTGCCTGCCTGCCTGCCTCCCTATACAGAGAAATGACATCTAGATTCAACCAACACTACCTCCTAAGTCGGCCTGTATTTCTCTTTTCTCATCTTTTCCTTTCTCTCTTTTTGATTTCCTTTTTCTTTCTTTCTTTTCTTTTTTCTCTTTCTTTCTTTCTTTCTTTCTTTCTTTCTTTCTTTCTTTTATTTTGTTTATTTTTTTATTTTATTCATACAGGGTTCCTTAGTGTAGCCAGCCCTGGATGTCTTGGACACACTTTGTAGACCAGGCTGGCCTCAAACCTGTGAGAGCCTGCCTCCGTTTTTTCAAATGGACACGGCTATGACCGGCTAAGATTCTTATCTTTTATTGGCTTTATTTTTATTTTTTAATGATTCTAGCTTTTCCCCAGCAGCGGTGGAGGCAGAGGGAAGTGGATCACTGTGAGTTTGTGGCTAGTCCATCCTACTGACCGAGTTACACGAAAGGAGTCTCAGGGTGACTGATCATATTTATCTTTTAATATGTGTTCTAATTAAAAATAACAACACAAAAATGATTTAAAACGACCGATGCGATTCAGAGTCTGGCATTTAAAAGTATTAGACAAAAGCAGGAGAGAAAGGCATGACTATGAGGCTTCTGGCTGGCTGCTTTTGGGCGCCTCCTCCTCCTCCTCCTCCTCCTCCTCCTCCTCCTCCTCCTCATTAATCTGCACGTGCAAAGTGCTACCCCTAGAGGCTGGTAAAGGGAGAGACAGAAGCGACCTGGAACAGTTACTGGTCACATGGCCCCGGCCCCCTCCATTTTGGTGAAGTCAATGAGCAACTGAATGACAGAACAAGGGAGTAGAAACAAACAGACATGCAGGCGCAATACCTTCCAGCGGTTCAAGAGAGAAAAGGAAGTTGAGTGTGAAAGTAAAGTACATGCCTTTAATCTAATAGTCTTTAGGAGGCAGAGAGAGAGAGAGAGAGAGAGAGAGAGAGAGAGAGAGAGAGAGAGAAGTTCCATGACAGTGAGCTTTACACTCAGAGAACAATTGTCTGTCTCGAGTCCACCTCCCAAATGATCCGTTGTACTCTTTCAGATTTATGTCTGAGGAGCAGACTTCCCCATTACCCCTCCCCCCCCATTATGTGAAGGAAAAACAATACACCGCTATGTTGTAGAAAGGTTTGACCCCCAAACTGGGCTTCTTACCCCGAGTTAAGCATTCTGTTTTTGGATAGAAGACACAAAACTTTGATTATTTACAGTAAGCCTTAAACAGCACTGGAAGAGACTGGCAGATATTTACCCTCTGTATTTAAATAAAAAAAAAAAAATCTCGATTCTCAGGAGTCATATGGTGGGTCCTCCTAGGTTCTGGTGCCTTCAGACAGTGTTTCTTAGCGAATGACGTTTATGCTGATATAGATTTTTACCTATTTTGACTTGCTGACCTGCTAACTAGCTAGCTAGCTAGCTAGCTAACTAACTAACTAACTATGTCTGCCTGGCATACAGAAGGAGTTCCAGGATGGTTGATTATATCTATCTTTATAGTTCTTATATAGACTCTGAAGTCTCTCCAGCCCTCAAGTCCTCAAGTTCAGAAAGATGGAATGTTAGCCCATAAGTATCTCTTTTTCCTAAAATGTGTTGTTGTTGTTGTTGCTGTTGTTGTTGTTATTATTATTATTATTATTATTATTATTATTATTATTATTATTATTATTTTGGTTTTTCTTATTATCACTATTTTGGTTTTTCTAGACAGAGTTTCTCTGTGTAGCCCTGGCTGTCCTGGAACTCACTCTGTAGACCAGGCTGGCCTGCAACTCAGAAATCTGACTGCCTCTGCCTCCCAAGTGCTGGGATTAAAGGCCTGTGCCACCACTGCCCGACACTGTGTATGTGTGTGTTATATGTCAGCTGCTAGTGATGTTACTTGCTGTCTAGTGGGCTTGTGTTTGATTTCTTTAATTTTTTTTTTCTAATTCTTGAGCAGTGTACTGAAGATAATTATTTTTGTCCTTCCTTCCTTCCTTCCTTCCTTTCTTATTGTAATAGTGTGTTTTCATTTAAATTCACTTGATGGTCTCTCTTTCTCTCTCTCTCTCTGTCTCTCTTTCTCTTTCTGTCACTCTGTCTCTCTTTCTCTGTGTATCTCTGTGTATCTCTTTGTTCTCTCTCTCTCTCTCTCTCTCTCTCTCTCTCTCTCTCTCTCTCTCTCTCTCTCTCCAGCTCTCAAGTTCATGTTCAGAAAGATGGAATGTTAGCCCATAAGTATCTATCTTTTGTTCCTAAAATGTGTGCATGTGCGTGTGCGTGTGCGTGTGTATAGCTGCTTGTAAATTAATACTACAAGCTGGGGCCCACCCAAGATTTGTGTTTCAGAGATCTTTACTTGGTCAATGAAGTAAATGGTGGCATAAGCTTGATTTTGTTTCTGTTTTTCTTTTCCTTTTTTTTTTTTTTTTTCTGTTTGTAACTTTACACATATGCTTTATTTCCCAACATTTCAAACCAAATGCTTCTTGTGGTTCTCATTTCATTTCAAGGGTACTCTCTAGATCAGAAGAACTTCCTCAGAGGAGCTTCCTTACCATTCTCCACCTTAAGGGCACATGCCTTCCATCCCAACACTTGGGAGGCAGAGGCAGAAAGATTTCTGAGTTCCTTGGCCAGCCTGGTCTACGGAGTGAGTTCCAGGACAGCCAGGGCTACACAGAGAAACCCTGTCTCAATAAATAAATAAATAAATAAATAAATAAATAAATAAATAAAAGTTGTTCCCCAAAATGCTCAGGGCCATCTCCCCCTCCAGCCAGGGAGGAGTCTCAGGCTATCATCTGTTGTGGAATGTTGTATGTAAGCTTGCTTTGCTTTGTAAAGGCCAAACTTTACAGACATTCTGTTTTGTGTCTTTGTTTTGATTTTGTTTCTTTACTTGCTTGGTTTGTTTTATTTCATTTTTGTTTTCCAGCTAGCTGGATTGCTTGCTCACTTGTGTGACATGGTTTCACTTTATATCCCAGTTTATATTCCAGTTGTTTATTTGTTTGAGTTAAATTTTAAATTCTGTCTCAAACACCTCCACCTCCCCTCCCCCCACACTGCCTTCTCCATGTGTTTGTCTGTGTGTGTGTGTGTGTGTGTGTGTGTGTGTGTGTGCAGGGATCTGCATGCCTCTGCCATGTCACTCCAGAGGCAAGTTTTCTGCATAGAATCAAATCATAATATATATATATTATATCCAGTTGAGTCTCCATTGAAGAAAGACCAATTTTGGTTGTCACTTGGAGGTGACGTGTGTGCTAATGACTTCAGACTTCTATCCATTTTCTACTCTGAGAGCTGTGTTTATACCTGATACAGGCCCTCCCTGGGTTCTGAAATAAACAAACAAACAAAAACAAACAAATTTAAAGCAGTCAACAACTGACTGCACAAAAAGTGGCTGTAGGCCTCTTGCGGCCCCTTTTTTTTAAAGTTGTTCCAAAAATGCTCTCAGGGCCATCACTCCCCCTCCAGCCAGGGTGTTAGTCTCAGGCTATCATCTGTTGTGGAATGTATGTGAGCTTGCTTTAGTTTGTTAGGCCAAACTTGACAGACATTTTTTTTTTTTTTTTTTGGTTGTTGTTGTTTTGGGTTTGTTTGTTTGCTTGTTTGTTTGTTTTGTTTCCTTTGGTTTTTCCAGCTTACTTGATTGCTTGCTTGCTTGCTTGTGCGACATAGTTTCCCTTTCTCTACCAGTATTTATTCCAGTTATTTGTTCGAGCTATCTAGATTCTCTCTCAGCACCTCCAACTCCCCCCCCCACTGCCTCCTCCGTGTGTGTGTGTGTGTGTGTGTGTGTGTGTGTGTGTGTGGCAGGGTAGGGGGCAAGGATCTGTACACCCTTGCCATGTCACTCCAGAGGCAAGTTTTCTGCATAAAATCCATCTGTGAGTGACTATTCAAGTATGTATGCCTGACAATTCACTGTCCTTATTGCTCTGGCCCCAGGGGACTGACTGAACAAAACAATAGGCTCATACCTAGGTCTTTGGAAATGGTAATGGCACTCCACCCAGAGAAAGATTCACTTTCACCCAGCCTCGCCCTGTCAGCTCAGGGACTTGTAAGGGTGAAGCTGGACAATATTTACAGGATTTCTACTTCATGTTTAATAAAATAAAGCTTGTGACGGGCTGGAGAGATGGCTAAGATGGTTAAGATCACTGACTGCTCTGCCAGAGGTCCTGAGCTCAATTCCCGTAAGCACACGGTGGCTCACAACCATCAGTCATGTGCATTTAAAAGTATTAGACAAAAGCAGGAGGAAAAAGGCGTGGCTGTAGATGGTATGAGGCTTCTGACTGCTTTTGGGCGCCTCCTCCTCCTCCTCATTAATCTGCACGTGCAACGTGCGACCCCTAGAGGCGGGTAAAGGGAGAGACAGAAGCGACCTGGAACAGTTACTGGTCACATGGCCGGCCGCCTCCATCTTGGTGAAGTCAGTCAGCGGCCAAGATGGCTGCCATCCACATGTCACCCCACCCCCACCCCTTTATGTGAAGGAAAAACAATTTTTAGTAGTTAGGATAAGCCTTAACCGTCACTAGAAGAGCCGCACAGATTAGAATTTAATTTTCTTTCTTTTTCTCTTTGTCTGTCTGTCTGTCTGTCTGTCTGTCTCTCTCTCTCTCTCTCTCTCTCTCTCTCTCTCTCTCTCTCTCTCTTTTAGTCAAAAACCTCGATTCTCAGGAGCCGTACGGTGTGTCCTCCTAGGTTCTGGTGCCCTCTTCTGGCATGCAGGCATATAGGCAGCAGAGAGAGAGCTCACACACACAGACTGAAAAAAATAATAATAAAAAAAATCAATAAACAAGAAGAAAACATGTTGGATTTTATGACAGAGTTTCTCTGTGTGTGTTTTCTATTTTAGCTGTGAGTGCTGTTACTTACTGTCTAGTGGGCTTGTGTTGGATTTCTTTAAAAAAATTTTTTTTTAATCCTTGACCAGTGTACTGAAGATAATTACTTTTGCCTGCCTGCCTTCCTTCCTCCCTTCTTTTTTCCTTCCTTTTTCCTTCCTTCCTTCCTTCCTTCCTTCCTTCCTTCCTTCCTCCCTTCCTCCCTTAGTGTGTTTTCATTTTAATTTACTTGAGGGTCTTTTGTCTCTCTCTCTCTGTCTCTCTCTTTCTGCCACTCTGTCTCTCTCTGTGTGTTCTCTCTCTCTTTTTTTTCTTTCCCTCTCCCTTTCTCTCTGTCAGTCTCTGTAGCCCTCCCTGAAGTTCAGAAAGCTAGAATGTTAACCCATAAGTATCTGTTTTTCCTAAAACTCATGTCCCCTATGTGTGTGTGTGTGCATGCAAGCGTTTGATTTCTTTAAATTTTTTCTAATTCTTGACCAGTGTACTGAAGATAATTATTTTTATCCTTTCTTCCTTCCTTCCTTCCTTCCTTCCTTCCTTCCTTCCTTCCTTCGTGTGATGGTGTGTCTTCCTTTTAATTTACTTGAGGGTCTCTGTCTCTCTGTGTCTCTCTGTGTCTCTCTGTGTGTCTCTGTCTCTCTCTGTCTGTCTCTCTGGCTCTCAAGTTCAGAAATATGGAATTTTAGCCCATAAGTATCTTTTTTGCCTCTCTCTTAGACAAGCCAAAAGAGGAAAATCCACTTTTTTTTTTTTTTTAAGTTTTTCCAAACCCAAGCATCTGTCTTTAAACTATTTGCTCTGGCATGGTGCTTTTTAACTGTCACTCCAGAGTCAAGTCAAATTTGAACTACACAAGGGGGACACTGTAACAGATTACCATGTGTGTGCATGTGCGTGTGCGTGTGTGTATGTGTGTGCATGCATGTGTTATATTTCAGCTGTGAGTGCTTTTCCTTGCCATCTAGTGGGCTTGTGTCTGATTTCTGTAAACTTTTCTAATTTTTTAAACAGAATTATGTATTTATTGTATGTATAGGAGTGCACTATAGCTGTCTTCAGACACACCAGAAGAGGGAACCGGATCCCATTACAGATGGTTGTAAGCTACCATGTGATTGCTGGGAATTGAACTCAGGACCTATAGAAGAACACCCAGTGCTCTTAACCGCTGAGCCATCCCCCCCCCCCCCCCCAGTTCTCTAATTCTAGACCTGTGTACTGAAGACAACTCTTTTTGTTCCTTTGTTCCTTCCTTCCTTCCTTCCTTCCTTCCTTCCTTCCTTTTGGTAGGTAATCGTAGCAATACATTTCCTCATGGGACTGATTTTACTGTGTGACAGGGTTTGTGTAATGGTATGTTTTTATTACCTTGAGGGTCTCTGTCTCTCTATGTTTCTCTCTCTGTCTCTCTCTGTCTCTCTGTCTCTCTGTCTCTCTCTCTCCAGCCCTGAAATTTACTTGAGGATCTCTGTCTCTGTCTCTTTCTGCCTCTCTCTTTCTCTCTCTCTCTCTTTCTCTCTCTTTCTTTCTCCAGCCCTGAAATTTACTTGAGGATCTCTGTCTGTCTGTCTCTTTCTGTCTCTGTCTGTCTCTGGTTTATGGGGGATGGATGGGAGACCTGTGGTCGTCTAGAGTGTCCCAAGCTCTGGGCTCTAGACTCTGAACTGCATTCTCTTTAGCAATCTTCCCGATGTGGCTATATTTAACCCCATTTTTATTTTTAATAAAACGGTCCAGAGTTTAACCACCTCCAAAGGAAACCCCTTCCCCACTAATGCCCATATCCACCCTGCAATGATATTGATTCCTTGATTGGTCATCTCCCACTCCCAACATTCTCTCTGTCTGTCTGTCTGTCTGTCTGTCTCTCTCTGTATCTGTGTCTCTCTGTCTCTCTCTTTCTCTGTCTGCCTCTCTCTGTCTATCTCTTTCTCTCTGTCTCTCTCTGTCTCTCTGTCTCTCTGTCTCTCTGTCTCTCTCTCTCTGCCTGCCTCCTGAGAGCGGACTTTTTTTTTTTTTTTTTTTTTTTTTTTTTGTGCTGAACTTAGTAGTGCGTAAACTCAGTAACTCTCCAAGGCAGGCGGGAGCTGAAAATATGAAGATAAGATGGTGGTTGAGTTGTGTGTAGGAGAGAAAAAGCTTCCGTGCTGCTTTCCAAAGTTGGCTCTTTGCAGCTTTTGGGGGTGGGGGGGGGTGGGGAATCCGTGTTTAGAATGTGTCTTTTTCTTTATTCAATTCTGTCTTAATTTTGTTTTGTTTTTCGTTAGTCAGTTAGTCCTTTCACTTAGAGACCGATGATTTCTCCTGCTTTCAGGGCTCCCTCCCTTTCTCCCTCCCTCCCTGACCCACTTTCGGTTTCGGGTTGCTGAGGAGGTCGGCCCGAGCCCAGCCCGCGTTCGTTCGTTTGCTGTGTTCGGGCGGGACGACGGGGACCGTTTGTGTCAGTCATTCGGGAGAAGCGGTGGGTCCCCTGCTCCCGTCGTGCGTGGGTTAGTGTCCCCCTGAGCTAGGGAGGACCCTCCAGAGGGAGGGAGTGAGTGATTGCGGCGGCCATGAGCGATCTGTCCTCTCGGTTTGCTTGGTCGATGGAGACCGTTCTCTGGTGACACCTAGTGGTGACAAGTTTCTGCGGCGACCGACGCTCCTGTTCCCCGGTTGATGACAAAGGACGGGGAAGTGCCTGTTGCGAGGCGGCCAGGGTGACGGGAGGCCCGGCAAGCAGGCGGGTGCTTCCCGGAGGTGGCCACGTGTTTAAGTTGGGTCTCTACCCAGGGGGTTGTACCTGGAGCTCTGCGGGGAGAGGTAGTGGCTGTACACCCTATTGGGACCGATGCCGGGCTTGGTGGCAGCTTACTCAGGTCGACCAGAAGGCTTCGGTCCGGTCCACGGGACTGCGTTTCTGAGGCCGAGAGGATGCGATGGCCCCGGCTTGCTAGCCGCCATGGCCCGGCCCCGACTCCGTGGAGCTTCGGAGCTTCTCCACAAGTCCCTGGTCCCAGGCAGGGGAACTTAGGTTTCTGAGGCCGAGAGGATGCGGTGTCCCCGGCTTCCAGGCCGATGTGGCCCGGCTCCGTGGAGCTCTGGAGCATTTTTTTTTTTTTTTTTTGTAATCTTTGTCCCGGAGCCCTCTCTGTCCCCATCAGCGGGGCCCCTGACTTCTTGAGGCCGAGAGGGTGGCACGTCCCCGGCTTCCAAGCTGATGTGGCCCGGCTCCCTGGAGCTCTGGAGCCCTTTTTTTTTTTTTTTTTTTTTTTTTTTTTTTTTTTTTTTTAATATATCTCCAGGAGCCCTCTCTGTCCCCGTCAGCGGGGCCCCTGACTTCTTGAGGCCGAGAGGATGGCACGTCCCCGGCTTCCAAGCTGATGTGGCCCGGCTCCCTGGAGCTCTGGAGCCCTTTTTTTTTTTTTTTTTTTTTTTTAAATCTCCAGGAGCCCTCTCTGTCCCCGTCAGCGGGGCCCCTGACTTCTTGAGGCCGAGAGGATGGCACGTCCCCGGCTTCCAAGCTGATGTGGCCCGGCTCCCTGGAGCTTTGGAGCCTTTTTTTTTTTTTTTTTTTTTTTTCCTCCCTCCAAGGATCTCGGTCCACAGCGCCGGGACTCTGTATCCTGAAGCCGAGGGGAAGCTATGGGCTCGGCTTTCTATCATGGCTTTCTCGGTTTAGGAGCACTCATGGTTATCAGGTCGACCAGTTGTCCCTCTGAGGTCCGGTTCTCTTGTTTATGGGGACATTTTTGGGACAGGTCACGAGGCGTGACTTCCAGATGTTCCCTGTGGCCTGTGAATTTCCTCCCTGTGTCTTTTGTGGTTTTGATGTTGGCTATCTGTCCATATTGGACCTGGAGATATGTACTGACACGCTGTCCTGTGATTGTTGAGACTAAAGGACATTGGAGGCCCTCCCAAGGCTGTTTGCTTGTCCAGCCTTTATATCTGCCCACGGGTCTCCGTAGCTCCCGAAGCTATTACCCGAGTACGCTTCTTGCTTTCCCGTGCTTGCTTGCGTGCTCTTGCTGTTGTTCAGCTTGTGACAACCGGGCGCTGCATGATGCGTGTCAGGCTTTTTTTTTTTTTTTTTTTCCCCGATTTCCACGTGGTTGTTGTCACCTGCACCGGGTGGAACGGTGGATCCAGGGGCGACGAGGGGACTAATTCCGCTTGCTGTTTCCCCTCCCCTGGGTTTTTTTTTTTTTTTTTTTTTTTTTTTTTTTTGAATTAAGGAGCTCCCGAGCCTCCTTGTGTGTTATCCGGCCTTTCTGCCACGTGCCTCCGCCACGTGCCTCCCGAGCGCACGGTTTTTTTTTTTTTCCCCCTTCCATTTAAAAGGAGCTCCCGAGCCCTCCTTGTTGCCTCCCGAGCGCATTTTTTTTTTTTTTTTTTTTTTGGTGGCTTGTCCGGTGGCATTCCTCTCCCGTTCTTTCTCGTGCGTGTGTTTTCTCGTCTCTCTCGCTTTACCCGGTTGTGTAAGATCCCGCTGGCCGTCCTCCCGGTGGTGGCCTGCTCTCGCTCGGTTGGATCGATGTGGTGCCTCTGCGTTGTCTTCGGGCCGGGGCCTAAGCCGCGCCAGGCGAGGGACGGACATTCATGGCGAATGGTCATTCCATGCGAATGGCGACCGCGCTTCTCGTTCTGCCAGCGGGCCCCTCGTCTCTCCTCCCCATCTGTGCCGGTGGTGTGTGGTAGGCAGGGGTGCGGCTGTCCGGCCCGAACGCCGACCCGCGCGCACTTCTCGTCGTGGTTCGCGGGGTCTTCGTGGGCGCGTCAGGGGCTCTGCTGTCCCTGCGGTTCACGCGGTGTTGTGTTCCATCTTGGCCCTCTCCCTTTCCCCGAACCGGGGAGGGTGGCTGGTCCGTTTGCGCCGCATGCCCTTTCCCGTCGGGTATGTGTGCGCCCGGCTTTTCGCGAGCCTCTGGTGCTCCTGGAGCGTTCCCGGCTTTGATTGCCAAGGTGCCCGCTTCTGAGCTGGTGGTGGCGCTTCCCGTTCCCCGGCGTTGCCTCCCGTGCTCCGTTTCGCTGCGAGTTGTCTTCCCGCCTCGGTCGGCTCTGTGTTGCGGAGACCAGAAAAAAAGGGGGTCGAGAAAAGTGCGGTAGAAAAAAAGAACCAGATGTGTGGTTCCTTGTCCTGAGAAGGGTGGGGCG
>NC_133434.1:40078638-40086138 GCF_011762505.2 Arvicanthis niloticus
TATATATATATATATATATATATATATATATATATATATAGTCGACCAGTTGTCCCCTTTGTTTTTTTTTAAAATTTTGTGTGAGGAGGTCGACCAGTTGTCCCTTTTAGGAGACTGTTTTTTCTTTTTTTAAATTATATTGTGCGGGTCGACCAGTTGTCTCTTTTTCAGGGAAAACATTTTATATATATATATATATATATATATATATATATATATATATATATATATACACACACACATGTATTCAAACTTTTTTTTTTTTTTTTTTTTTTTTTTTTTTTTTTTTGTGAGGTCGACCAGTTGTCTATTTTAACAGGCTGTTTTAAAACATTCATATCTGTGTCTCTTTGACTCCCTTTTACTGTTTTGACCAGATACCTGCTCTGGACTAGTATTATTATTATTATTATTATTACTATTATTATTATTATTATATTGTGAGGGTCGACCCGTTGTCTCTTTTTAAGAGACTGTTTTTAAAACTAATACATATATGCATCCCATTTTATTGAATTTTTATATATATGTATTGAACTGTTATATATGCATGTGCATATGCACATACAAACTTTTTTTTTTCTTTTAATTCTGTGAGGTTGTCTGTTGTAACAGACTGTTTTAAAACATACTTATCTGTGTCTCCTTGACCGACCCCTGTTTTCATATATATATTCATATATATATTCAACCAGTTGTCCCTTTTAACAGACTGTTTTTAATGATAACGTATGTATGTATGTATGTATGTATGTATGTATGTATGTATGTATGTATATCTTCCCATCCCTCTTTTTTTGGGTTGACCAGATGTTGTTTAATCTTGACCTTTTTTTTTTTTTTTTTAAAACTAGATACACACACACACACACACACACACACACACACACACACACACATATATATATATATATGTACATACATACATATATATATATTTTATTATGTAGTCGACCAGTTGTCCCGTTTGCTTATATATTTTTTTTTAATTTTAGCAATGTGAGGTTCTGTCTTTTAACAGACTGTTTTTAATGATGCATATACATATATATGTGTGTGTCTTTGTTTCCCCATCCCCCTTTTTGCGGGTCTCCTTTTATTGAACTATTATTATTATTATTATTATTATTATTATTATTATTATTATTATTATTATATTGTGATGTTGCTGCCCAGTTGCCTTGTTTCAGAGTAGTATATGTGTGTGTGTGTGTGTATTATATATCATATGTATGTAGATAACATATATAATTTTAAAAACACATACACACATTTTTCTTTAATTATCTTATCATAATTTATATGATTTCCTTAATTATCAGGTCGACCAGTTGTCCTATAACAAGTACCAGGTGTCACACCAGTATTCCTGTGTATATGTGTATAAAATTTAAAAAGACATATGTTTGTATGTGGTCTGGACTCTTTAAATCAAATATGTGAGGTACTTGCTTGATGTTTCACTTTTCTAGGGCTCTCCTCTCTTCCTCTCTCTCCTCTCCTCTTTTTCCTCTCCTCTCCTCTCCTCTCCTCTCCTCTCCTCTCTCTCTCTCTCTCTCTCTCTCTCTCTCTCTCTCTCTCTCTCTCTTCTTTCTATGCTTTCTCACCCCTCCTCTCTCTCCTCTTCTCTCTCTCTCTCTCTCTCTCTCTCTCTCTCTCTCTCTCTCTCCTCTCTTCTTCTCTCTCCTCTCCTCTTTTTCCTCTCTTCTCTCTCTCTTTCCTCTCCTCTCCTCTTCTTTCTATCCTTTCTCGCCCCTCCTCTCTATCCTCTTTCCTCTTTCCTCTTCTCTTCTCTCTCTTTTCTTTCCTCTTTTCTCTCCTCTCCTCTCCTCTCCTCTCCTCCTCTCTCTCTCTCTCTCTCTCTCTCTCTCTCTCTCTCTCTCTCTCTCAGATAAGAAGTTTGGCCCCTCACTCTGGCCTACCATTTTGGGGGGATCCATTTGTGGACACTGTCTGCCTGTCTGTTTTGCTATCTTTATTTCGTAGCCTTAGCTGTCTCCTTTGGCTCTCCGTAAGCCTCCACTGATGGTTGTTGTTTGGGACACACACACACACACACACACACGCCTGCCCACCTCACAGTGAGGACTCAGGGGCAATCATGGAGGAGGACGTGGTAGGTACTGCATTGGGAAGCATTGTTTGTCTGGGAGATTTGAGGAAGATGCTAGTGAGCCAGCGGGTTTCAATGTCAAGCCTTGTTCCCTAAAACTTAGAAATCTTCTAACAAAGCCTTTTTAAAAAATAAAATTATTTATTTATTTATTTATTTATTTATTTATTTATTTATTTATTTTTCCTTCCTTCTACTTGTTTTCGCTCTGTCTGTAGCCCAAGCTGCCTAGCTATCAGCCTTTTTGGAATGAATATGAGCTTGCTTTCCTATGCTTCTGCTTCTGCTTCTGCTTCTGCTTCTGCTTCTGCTTCTGCTTCTGCTTCTGCTTCTGCTTCTGCTTCTGCTTCTGCTTCTGCTTCTGCTTCTGCTTCTGCTTCTGCTTCTGCTTCTGCTTCTGCTTCTGCTTCTGCTTCACTTCACTTCACCAGGATTCCTTTAACAGAAGAACTTAACAGACAGATTTGTGGTTTTGCTTGCTTGCTTGCTTGCTTGCTTGCTTGCTTGACATGGTTTTCCTTTCTGTCCATGCAGGGTTCCCTGACTGCCCTTTGGAAACCCATTGAGAGGCCAGAACCAAAGGTTTATTTCCCCACCGAGAAAACTGTGAGATGACTGCATGACAGCTCATTTAGGCACGGATCATCCCAGTGTGGAAAGATTGCCCTCCCTCCCTCCCTCCCTCCCTCCCATTTTTCCCTCTCCCATCATACACTCAATAAAATAAATAAATGAATAAAGTTTCCAGTTTATTTCTCCCTTTAAGCTTCCTAAATTTTCCCCCAATGCCTCCAACTGCCCCCACCCCCACCATCACGATGATGCTCCGGGATAATCTAGCTCTTTGGAAATGCTAATGGCACTCCAACTGGAACACACCCTGATAAGAGAAAGAGAAAGAGGAAGAAACGATCTGATCCAGCTGGCCACGCCCTGCCAGCTCAAGGATTCTTCAGACCGAGAATCTGGACCATATTTACATAACCTGGTATTTCTAATATTATTTATTATGATTTATTTATACGAGTGAGCACACCACAGCTGCTGTCTTCAGACACACACCAGAAGAGTGAAGCAGGTCCCGTGACAGAGCTGCTAGGTGCTTATTGGGACCTCTGGAAGAAAGAGCAGTCAGTACCCTTAACCACTCAGCCATCTCTCCAGCAGGGAAATGGAGCGAGCGTAGGCCTGTGTATTAGGAAATTACAACCATTAGGCACCTGTATCCCCTCCTTATTTGTTTATTTATTTATTTATTTATTTATTCATTCATTCATTCATTCATTCATTCTTTATTTTGACACCAACCAAAGTTTGAGTCTTAATGAAGGAAGCAAACATACCCTTCAAGATGGATGAATTTGGAAGGCTTACCTGAGGTTTAAAGGAATGACTGTCCAGGACTGTCCTTGGGGGGGGGGGCATGGGGGGGGGGACTGACTACACACAAAGATGCTGTTGCCTCCTCTTTGGAGATAATACTGTGTGAGTGAAACTTCCTAAATAAACCAAAGTCTAATTCAAAGTACACAAAGGGGACACTGTAGCAAATTACCATTGCTTGAGTATATAAAAAGCAGTTTTTTCCTCTTTCCTTTCTTTCTTTCTTTCTTTCTTTCTTTCTTTCTTTCTTTCTTTCTTTTTTTTTTTTTTTTCTCTTCAGTTTTTTAGAAATTCAGCTGGAGAGGCAGGTGGATTTCTGAGTTCGAGGCCAGCCTGGCCTACAGAGTGAGTTCCAAAACAGCCAGAACTACACAGAGATACCCTGTCTCGAAAAACCAAAAAAAAAAAAACATAGAAATTCAGCTGGTCCTGGTGGTGCACACACCCTCCCTTAATTCCAGCACTACTCACTAAATACAAATTTTCCTCTCACAAACCAGCTCTAATTGAACCTTACAATTAATCTCTCTCTCTCTCTCTCTCTCTCTCTCTCTCTCTCTCTCTCTCTCTCCTTCCTCTCTGTTCCTTGTCTCTCCTCTCTCTTCTCTCTGTTCCCTCTCTCTCCTCTCTCTTCTCTCTCTTCTCTCTCCTCTCTTCTCTCTGTTCCCTGTCTCTCCTCTCTCTCTTCTCTCTCTCTCATTCTCTCTGTTCCCTGTCTCTCCTCTCTTCTCTCTCTCTTCTCTCTCTCTCATTCTCTCTGTTCCCTGTCTCTTCTCTCTCTCCTCTCTCCTCTCTCCTCTCTCTCCTCTCTGTTCCCTGTCTCTCCTCTCTCTTCTCTCTCTCTCCTCTCTGTTCCCTGTCTCTCCTCTCTTCTCTCTCTTCTCTCTCTCATTCTCTCTGTTCCCTGTCTCTCCTCTCTCTCTCCTCTCTCTCTCTGTTCCCTGTCTCTCCTCTCTCTCTTCTCTCTCTCATTCTCTCTGTTCCCTGTCTCTCCTCTCTCTTCTCTCTCTCTCTCTCTCTCTCTCTCTCTCTCTCTCTCTCTCCCCTCTCTGTTCCCTGTCTCTTCTCTCTCTCCTCTCTCCTCTCTCCTCTCTCCTCTCTCCTCTCTCCTCTCTCCTCTCTCTCCTCTCTGTTCCCTGTCTCTCCTCTCTCTCTCTTCTCTCTCTCTCCTCTCTGTTCCCTGTCTCTCCTCTCTCTCTTCTCTCTTCTCTCTCCTCTCTGTTCCCTGTCTCTCCTCTCCTCTTCTCTCTCTCTCTCCTCTCTTCCTCTTTTTCCTCTTCTCTCTCTCTCTCTCTCTCTCTCTCTCTCTCTCTCCCTCTCTCTCTCTCCCTCTCTCTCTTTCCTCTCCTCTCTTCTTTCTATGCTTTCTCACCCCTCCTCTCTCTCTCTCCTCTCTCCTCTCTCTCCTCTCTGTTCCCTGTCTCTCTTCTCTCTCCTCTCTCTCTCTCTCTCTCTCTCTCTCTCTCTCTCTCTCTCCTCTCTGTTCCCTGTCTCTCTTCTCTCTCTCTCTCTCTCTCTCTCTCTCTCTCTCTCTCTCTCTCTCCTTCCTGGGATCAATCTAAACAACCAATAGACTGTTTTGTGTAAGCTTAAGTAGCTCCTAGCTCAATATTTCAAAACAAATGCTTCTTGTGATTCACATTTCGTTTTAAGGGTACTTTCTAGATCAAAAGACCTTCCTCAGACAAGCTTCTTGACGATTCTCCACGTGTAAATTGGATTTCATCCCCGAAAGAGGGCATTAAATACCAATGGTAGGTGGTTGAGAGCCACCATCTGGTTGCTGGGAACTGAACTCAGGACCTCTGGAAAAGCAGTCAGTGCTTCTAACCACTGAGCCATCTCTCCAGTGGCCCCACCCCAGTCTAATTTTTAAAAGACAGAGATGTGAGGAAAATCAGAGGATTCAGTGGGAGTAAGCGTGTGTCATATGGTATGGGTGCCGACAATAGGATTGATCTTACCCTCGGTTACATGTGGCATGAGGAAAGACATGAGGGTGGGGAAGACAACCACATGATTAGTGAAGAAATTAAACTGTAGCCTGTGATACAATTGTCCCTCTCCCTCTCCCTCTCTGTCCCCCTCAGACATGAATAAATATTGAAATTAAGCTAAATGGACAATGACAAGAAGCCAGCCAAGTGTGGTGCCAGAGGAAGGCAGGCCTGATCTAGGTATTGATTTCCAGGTCTATGTGCAGAAGCCCCTGACTCAGCTTTAAAAAAAAAAAAATGAAGAGGAAAATAAGACATGCAATTAAGAACAGAATTTTTAAAAACACACTTAAAAAAAGGGGGGGGTGAGGCAGTAGTGGGGTGGCCTGGCTTATAGAGAAGGGTCAAACACTGTTCTGCCATTGCCTCCTCAGTTGAACACACACAGAGAGCAGACAGAGCAGAGAGAGAGAGAGAGAAAGAGAGAGAGAGGCAGAGACACAGACAGAGAGATAGAAAGACAGACAGACAGACAGACAGACAGACAGACAGACACACACACACACACACACACACACACACACACACACACAGAGAGAGAGAGAGAGAGAGAGAGAGAGAGAGAGAGAGAGAGAGAGGAGAAAGAATAAAAAAATCAGGGATCAGGGGGCTGGGTGGGGGCTGGGACCTAATCAGCCTGCTCTGCCTGCACAGCCTCATGCTGCCACCTACTGTCCAGCCAGCAAACCTTCCTTTAGTCTGTCTTCCCAACCGCCAACCAGCCATCAGATGCATGGAGATTCTCAACTGACACTTGGAGAGAGAAAAAGCCCAAAAGAGTCCAATAAGCAAGCACCTTAGAGCCTCCTGTAGCATCCAGTGCCGCAGTTGTAACTAATCTCTCCTCCAAAGTCTGCTACAGAGACATGCCTGGAAGGATGTTGAAATTATTTCAAATGTGCATTTGTCCTCTGATGGGAATCCACGGTTTTTTGTTTGTTTGTTTGTTTTTGTTTTTTCCTGTTTTTTTTTTTTTAAAGTTGTTCCAAAAATGCTGAAGGACACAACACTCTGTGTGTGTGTGTGTGTGTGTGTGTGTGTGTGTGTGTGTGTGTGTGTATGCATGCTGCCAGAGGTCCTGAGTTTAATTTCCAGTAATAACATGGTGTCTCAGAACCACCTGTAATGTGATTCGATACACTCTTCTATTACACAGAATTGTACACTATCTTGCTAGCTGGCAGTGGTTGGTTGGATATGCAGACAAGAAAGTTTTGCTCTCAAGATTTTTTTGTGTGTATATACACACACAAACACACACCACACACACATGCAGGTGCACGCACACATGGAACTCACTCTGTAGACCAGGCTAGCCTGGAACTCAAATCTGACTGCCTCTGACTCCCAAGTGCTGGGATTATTTTTCTTTTTTTCTGTTTTTGTTTTGTTTGGTTTGTTTGTTTGTTTGTTTGTTTGTTTGAGACAGGGTTTCTTTGTATACTCCTGGCTGTTATATTTCAGCTGTGAGTGCTGTTCCTTGCCATCTAGTGGGCTTGTGTCCAATTTCTTTAAACTTTTAAAATTTTTAAAAAGAATTATGTATTTATTTTATGTATAGGAGTGCACTGTAGCTGTCTTCAGACACACCAGAAGACGGAACTGGATCCCATTATAAATGGTTGGGAGCTACCATGTGGTTGCTGAGAATTGAACTCAGGACCTATAGAAGAACACCCAGTGTTCTTACCCTCTGAGCCATCTCTCCCAAGTTCTCTAATTCTAGACCTGTGTACTGAACACAATTCTATTTGTCCCTTCCCTTCCTTCCTTCCTTCCTTCCTTCCTTCCTTCCTTCCTTCCTTCCTTCTTGCTTGCTTTCTTGACATGGTTTCCCTTTCTGTCCATGCAGGGTTCCCCGACTGCTCTTTGAAAACCCATTGAGAGGCCAGAACCAAAGGTGGAAAGATTGCCCTCCTTCCCTCCCTCCTTCCCTCCCATTTTCCCTCTTCCATCATACACTCAATAAAATAAATAAATGAATAAAGTTTCCAATTTATTTCTCCC
>NC_133434.1:40093638-40106138 GCF_011762505.2 Arvicanthis niloticus
TGTAGTTCTGGCTAGCATGGGGATTTCTAAGGGCGAATCTGGACAATATTTACACGATTTATGCTTCATGTTTCATAAAATAAAGCTTGTAAAGGGCTGGAGAGATGGCTCAGTGGATAAGAGCACTGACTGCTCTGCCAGAGGTCCTGAGCTCAATTTCCAGTAAGCACAGGGTGGCTCACAACCATCAGTCATGTGATTCAATGCACTCTTCTAGTGTGTGTCTGAAGATAGCTGCAGTGTGTACTAAAATAAACATCAAATAAATAAATCTTTAAAAAATAAAATAAAACAAACTGGTGAAGCAATTGAGCATCTCAAAATACCAGGCCACCACCACCATCATGTTCATCTATCCACTTCTTTTCTTTTATTATTTATATCTCTATCTATCTATTGATATATATATTCAGGTAACCATGTAGGTGTTTCCCCTTTCTTTTCTTAACCTCAATAGCCCCAACTGGGACAGAATTGCACACTGCCTTTCTAGCTGGGAGTGGTTAGATATGCAGAGAAAAAAGTTTTGCTTATTGTTTTTTTTTTCCCCCTTTGGGAGGGGGCTTTTTTTTTTTTTTTTTTTAAATATAGTACAAATTGGTTTTTCTGTACAATATTCTGATCATAGTTCTCCATCTCGAAACTCCTCCTAGCGACTTCATCCCCATCCACCCAGATCTACCCAAGGCCCGCACTTAGGTTTGCTCAATATATATACCCAATTGAGTCTCCATTGGAGAAAGAACAATTTTGGTTGTCACTTGGAGGTGACGTGTGTGCTAGTGACTTCAGACTTCTATCCATTTTCCACTCTGAGAGCTGTGTTTATACCTGATACAGGCCCTCCCTGGGTTCTGAAACAAACAAAAAAACAAACAAACAAACAAACACACACACACAAACAAATTTAAAGCAGTCAACAACTGACTGCACAAAAAGTGGCTGTAGGCCTCTTGCGGCCTCTTGTAGGATTTGTAGATAATACTGTGTAAACCTTCCTTAATAAAGCAAAGTCAAATCCAAATTTCACAAAAGGGACACTCGAACAAATTACGATTGATTGCTTGTGTATACAGAAAACTTTTTTTTCCCTCAAGAAATCCTGTTTCAAATTAATAAAAACTAAGTGAGTCAGTCAGTAATTACAAACTACTACAAATTACAAAACTAAGTGAGTCAGTCAGTAATTACAAACATACAAGCAAACATGCAAGCATGAATGCATACATACACACACACACACACACACACACACACTAAACTAACAAGAAATCAAAAACAAAAAACTTACTGGGGTTAACAGTGTGCTGCCAATACATTCACAGAACAAGAAATTAAAAAACAAACAAACACACAGACAGGCACACGCACACACACACACACACACACACACACGTACGTACAATCACAGAGGCAGGATTTACTTGACAGGCTGGCCTGCCTGGACTGTCTAGTATGTTTTGGCAACATGTAGAGAGAGACTTTGTCTGTCATGCATGAATAAACAGAGAAAAAGATGTATTCATCATCCATCTATACATGCATGTGTGTACGGTGGCTCAGAGGGCAAAGCTGCTGGCTGTTAAGGTCTAGGTACAATATGAAGGCCTACATGAAATGCAAAGGCCTGGGTCAGATTAGGTAACTCTTACCTGGTGTAGTGGTTGGTTTGTGTTTCAGAGATCCTTACTTATTTATTGATTTCTTGCGCCTGGGCCTGTGTAGACCCTAGGTAGGCCACACTTCCAGAAAAACAGAACGAAACAAAATGAAATCAACTCACAAACCAACCCAGCAAACAAGTTTGCCTGCCTGCCTGCCTCCCTATACAGAGAAATGACATCTAGATTCAACCAACACTACCTCCTAAGTCGGCCTGTATTTCTCTTTTCTCATCTTTTCCTTTCTCTCTTTTTGATTTCCTTTTTCTTTCTTTCTTTTCTTTTTTCTCTTTCTTTCTTTCTTTCTTTCTTTCTTTCTTTCTTTCTTTCTTTTATTTTGTTTATTTTTTTATTTTATTCATACAGGGTTCCTTAGTGTAGCCAGCCCTGGATGTCTTGGACACACTTTGTAGACCAGGCTGGCCTCAAACCTGTGAGAGCCTGCCTCCGTTTTTTCAAATGGACACGGCTATGACCGGCTAAGATTCTTATCTTTTATTGGCTTTATTTTTATTTTTTAATGATTCTAGCTTTTCCCCAGCAGCGGTGGAGGCAGAGGGAAGTGGATCACTGTGAGTTTGTGGCTAGTCCATCCTACTGACCGAGTTACACGAAAGGAGTCTCAGGGTGACTGATCATATTTATCTTTTAATATGTGTTCTAATTAAAAATAACAACACAAAAATGATTTAAAACGACCGATGCGATTCAGAGTCTGGCATTTAAAAGTATTAGACAAAAGCAGGAGAGAAAGGCATGACTATGAGGCTTCTGGCTGGCTGCTTTTGGGCGCCTCCTCCTCCTCCTCCTCCTCCTCCTCCTCCTCCTCCTCCTCCTCCTCCTCCTCCTCATTAATCTGCACGTGCAAAGTGCTACCCCTAGAGGCTGGTAAAGGGAGAGACAGAAGCGACCTGGAACAGTTACTGGTCACATGGCCCCGGCCCCCTCCATTTTGGTGAAGTCAATGAGCAACTGAATGACAGAACAAGGGAGTAGAAACAAACAGACATGCAGGCGCAATACCTTCCAGCGGTTCAAGAGAGAAAAGGAAGTTGAGTGTGAAAGTAAAGTACATGCCTTTAATCTAATAGTCTTTAGGAGGCAGAGAGAGAGAGAGAGAGAGAGAGAGAGAGAGAGAGAGAGAGAGAGAAGTTCCATGACAGTGAGCTTTACACTCAGAGAACAATTGTCTGTCTCGAGTCCACCTCCCAAATGATCCGTTGTACTCTTTCAGATTTATGTCTGAGGAGCAGACTTCCCCATTACCCCTCCCCCCCCATTATGTGAAGGAAAAACAATACACCGCTATGTTGTAGAAAGGTTTGACCCCCAAACTGGGCTTCTTACCCCGAGTTAAGCATTCTGTTTTTGGATAGAAGACACAAAACTTTGATTATTTACAGTAAGCCTTAAACAGCACTGGAAGAGACTGGCAGATATTTACCCTCTGTATTTAAATAAAAAAAAAAAAATCTCGATTCTCAGGAGTCATATGGTGGGTCCTCCTAGGTTCTGGTGCCTTCAGACAGTGTTTCTTAGCGAATGACGTTTATGCTGATATAGATTTTTACCTATTTTGACTTGCTGACCTGCTAACTAGCTAGCTAGCTAGCTAGCTAACTAACTAACTAACTATGTCTGCCTGGCATACAGAAGGAGTTCCAGGATGGTTGATTATATCTATCTTTATAGTTCTTATATAGACTCTGAAGTCTCTCCAGCCCTCAAGTCCTCAAGTTCAGAAAGATGGAATGTTAGCCCATAAGTATCTCTTTTTCCTAAAATGTGTTGTTGTTGTTGTTGCTGTTGTTGTTGTTATTATTATTATTATTATTATTATTATTATTATTATTATTATTATTATTTTGGTTTTTCTTATTATCACTATTTTGGTTTTTCTAGACAGAGTTTCTCTGTGTAGCCCTGGCTGTCCTGGAACTCACTCTGTAGACCAGGCTGGCCTGCAACTCAGAAATCTGACTGCCTCTGCCTCCCAAGTGCTGGGATTAAAGGCCTGTGCCACCACTGCCCGACACTGTGTATGTGTGTGTTATATGTCAGCTGCTAGTGATGTTACTTGCTGTCTAGTGGGCTTGTGTTTGATTTCTTTAATTTTTTTTTTCTAATTCTTGAGCAGTGTACTGAAGATAATTATTTTTGTCCTTCCTTCCTTCCTTCCTTCCTTTCTTATTGTAATAGTGTGTTTTCATTTAAATTCACTTGATGGTCTCTCTTTCTCTCTCTCTCTCTGTCTCTCTTTCTCTTTCTGTCACTCTGTCTCTCTTTCTCTGTGTATCTCTGTGTATCTCTTTGTTCTCTCTCTCTCTCTCTCTCTCTCTCTCTCTCTCTCTCTCTCTCTCTCTCTCCAGCTCTCAAGTTCATGTTCAGAAAGATGGAATGTTAGCCCATAAGTATCTATCTTTTGTTCCTAAAATGTGTGCATGTGCGTGTGCGTGTGCGTGTGTATAGCTGCTTGTAAATTAATACTACAAGCTGGGGCCCACCCAAGATTTGTGTTTCAGAGATCTTTACTTGGTCAATGAAGTAAATGGTGGCATAAGCTTGATTTTGTTTCTGTTTTTCTTTTCCTTTTTTTTTTTTTTTTTCTGTTTGTAACTTTACACATATGCTTTATTTCCCAACATTTCAAACCAAATGCTTCTTGTGGTTCTCATTTCATTTCAAGGGTACTCTCTAGATCAGAAGAACTTCCTCAGAGGAGCTTCCTTACCATTCTCCACCTTAAGGGCACATGCCTTCCATCCCAACACTTGGGAGGCAGAGGCAGAAAGATTTCTGAGTTCCTTGGCCAGCCTGGTCTACGGAGTGAGTTCCAGGACAGCCAGGGCTACACAGAGAAACCCTGTCTCAATAAATAAATAAATAAATAAATAAATAAATAAATAAATAAATAAAAGTTGTTCCCCAAAATGCTCAGGGCCATCTCCCCCTCCAGCCAGGGAGGAGTCTCAGGCTATCATCTGTTGTGGAATGTTGTATGTAAGCTTGCTTTGCTTTGTAAAGGCCAAACTTTACAGACATTCTGTTTTGTGTCTTTGTTTTGATTTTGTTTCTTTACTTGCTTGGTTTGTTTTATTTCATTTTTGTTTTCCAGCTAGCTGGATTGCTTGCTCACTTGTGTGACATGGTTTCACTTTATATCCCAGTTTATATTCCAGTTCTTTATTTGTTTGAGTTAAATTTTAAATTCTGTCTCAAACACCTCCACCTCCCCTCCCCCCACACTGCCTTCTCCATGTGTTTGTCTGTGTGTGTGTGTGTGTGTGTGTGTGTGTGTGTGTGTGCAGGGATCTGCATGCCTCTGCCATGTCACTCCAGAGGCAAGTTTTCTGCATAGAATCAAATCATAATATATATATATATATATATATATATATATATATATATATATATATATTATATCCAGTTGAGTCTCCATTGAAGAAAGACCAATTTTGGTTGTCACTTGGAGGTGACGTGTGTGCTAATGACTTCAGACTTCTATCCATTTTCTACTCTGAGAGCTGTGTTTATACCTGATACAGGCCCTCGCTGGGTTCTGAAATAAACAAACAAACACACACAAACAAATTTAAAGCAGTCAACAACTGACTGCACAAAAAGTGGCTGTAGGCCTCTTGCGGCCTCTTGTAGGATTTGTAGATAATACTGTGTAAAACTCCTTTAATAAAGCAAAATCAAATCTAGAACTTCACAAAAGGGACACTCGAACAAATTACGATTGATTGCTTGTGTATACAGAAAACATTTTTTTCCCCAAGAAACCCTGTTTCAAATTAATAAAAACTAAGTAAGTGAGTGAGTGAGTGAGTGAGTGAGTCAGTCAGTCAGTCAGTCATTACAAACATACACAGGAGGCCTGCCTGGTTTGCTCCCAAGTCTAATTTTTAAAAATCTATCTACTTATTCATTTATTTTATGTATATGAGTATAGAGTATACTGTTGCTCTCTCTTAGACATGCCAAAAGAGGGACCCCCCCCCCTTTTTTTTTTTAAAGTTGTTCCAAAAATGCTCTCAGGGCCATCACTCCCCCTCCAGCCAGGGTGTTAGTCTCAGGCTATCATCTGTTGTGGAATGTATGTGAGCTTGCTTTAGTTTGTTAGGCCAAACTTGACAGACATTTTTTTTTTTTTTTTTGGTTGTTGTTGTTTTGGGTTTGTTTGTTTGCTTGTTTGTTTGTTTTGTTTCCTTTGGTTTTTCCAGCTTACTTGATTGCTTGCTTGCTTGCTTGTGCGACATAGTTTCCCTTTCTCTACCAGTATTTATTCCAGTTATTTGTTCGAGCTATCTAGATTCTCTCTCAGCACCTCCAACTCCCCCCCCCCACTGCCTCCTCCGTGTGTGTGTGTGTGTGTGTGTGTGTGTGTGTGTGTGTGTGGCAGGGTAGGGGGCAAGGATCTGTACACCCTTGCCATGTCACTCCAGAGGCAAGTTTTCTGCATAAAATCCATCTGTGAGTGACTATTCAAGTATGTATGCCTGACAATTCACTGTCCTTATTGCTCTGGCCCCAGGGGACTGACTGAACAAAACAATAGGCTCATACCTAGGTCTTTGGAAATGGTAATGGCACTCCACCCAGAGAAAGATTCACTTTCACCCAGCCTCGCCCTGTCAGCTCAGGGACTTGTAAGGGTGAAGCTGGACAATATTTACAGGATTTCTACTTCATGTTTAATAAAATAAAGCTTGTGACGGGCTGGAGAGATGGCTAAGATGGTTAAGATCACTGACTGCTCTGCCAGAGGTCCTGAGCTCAATTCCCGTAAGCACACGGTGGCTCACAACCATCAGTCATGTGCATTTAAAAGTATTAGACAAAAGCAGGAGGAAAAAGGCGTGGCTGTAGATGGTATGAGGCTTCTGACTGCTTTTGGGCGCCTCCTCCTCCTCCTCATTAATCTGCACGTGCAACGTGCGACCCCTAGAGGCGGGTAAAGGGAGAGACAGAAGCGACCTGGAACAGTTACTGGTCACATGGCCGGCCGCCTCCATCTTGGTGAAGTCAGTCAGCGGCCAAGATGGCTGCCATCCACATGTCACCCCACCCCCACCCCTTTATGTGAAGGAAAAACAATTTTTAGTAGTTAGGATAAGCCTTAACCGTCACTAGAAGAGCCGCACAGATTAGAATTTAATTTTCTTTCTTTTTCTCTTTGTCTGTCTGTCTGTCTGTCTGTCTGTCTGTCTCTCTCTCTCTCTCTCTCTCTCTCTCTCTCTCTCTCTCTCTTTTAGTCAAAAACCTCGATTCTCAGGAGCCGTACGGTGTGTCCTCCTAGGTTCTGGTGCCCTCTTCTGGCATGCAGGCATATAGGCAGCAGAGAGAGAGCTCACACACACAGACTGAAAAAAATAATAATAAAAAAAATCAATAAACAAGAAGAAAACATGTTGGATTTTATGACAGAGTTTCTCTGTGTGTGTTTTCTATTTTAGCTGTGAGTGCTGTTACTTACTGTCTAGTGGGCTTGTGTTGGATTTCTTTAAAAAAATTTTTTTTTAATCCTTGACCAGTGTACTGAAGATAATTACTTTTGCCTGCCTGCCTTCCTTCCTCCCTTCTTTTTTCCTTCCTTTTTCCTTCCTTCCTTCCTTCCTTCCTTCCTTCCTTCCTTCCTCCCTTCCTCCCTTAGTGTGTTTTCATTTTAATTTACTTGAGGGTCTTTTGTCTCTCTCTCTCTGTCTCTCTCTTTCTGCCACTCTGTCTCTCTCTGTGTGTTCTCTCTCTCTTTTTTTTCTTTCCCTCTCCCTTTCTCTCTGTCAGTCTCTGTAGCCCTCCCTGAAGTTCAGAAAGCTAGAATGTTAACCCATAAGTATCTGTTTTTCCTAAAACTCATGTCCCCTATGTGTGTGTGTGTGCATGCAAGCGTTTGATTTCTTTAAATTTTTTCTAATTCTTGACCAGTGTACTGAAGATAATTATTTTTATCCTTTCTTCCTTCCTTCCTTCCTTCCTTCCTTCCTTCCTTCCTTCCTTCGTGTGATGGTGTGTCTTCCTTTTAATTTACTTGAGGGTCTCTGTCTCTCTGTGTCTCTCTGTGTCTCTCTGTGTGTCTCTGTCTCTCTCTGTCTGTCTCTCTGGCTCTCAAGTTCAGAAATATGGAATTTTAGCCCATAAGTATCTTTTTTGCCTCTCTCTTAGACAAGCCAAAAGAGGAAAATCCACTTTTTTTTTTTTTTAAGTTTTTCCAAACCCAAGCATCTGTCTTTAAACTATTTGCTCTGGCATGGTGCTTTTTAACTGTCACTCCAGAGTCAAGTCAAATTTGAACTACACAAGGGGGACACTGTAACAGATTACCATGTGTGTGCATGTGCGTGTGCGTGTGTGTATGTGTGTGCATGCATGTGTTATATTTCAGCTGTGAGTGCTTTTCCTTGCCATCTAGTGGGCTTGTGTCTGATTTCTGTAAACTTTTCTAATTTTTTAAACAGAATTATGTATTTATTGTATGTATAGGAGTGCACTATAGCTGTCTTCAGACACACCAGAAGAGGGAACCGGATCCCATTACAGATGGTTGTAAGCTACCATGTGATTGCTGGGAATTGAACTCAGGACCTATAGAAGAACACCCAGTGCTCTTAACCGCTGAGCCATCTCCCCCCCCCCCCCCAGTTCTCTAATTCTAGACCTGTGTACTGAAGACAACTCTTTTTGTTCCTTTGTTCCTTCCTTCCTTCCTTCCTTCCTTCCTTCCTTCCTTCCTTTTGGTAGGTAATCGTAGCAATACATTTCCTCATGGGACTGATTTTACTGTGTGACAGGGTTTGTGTAATGGTATGTTTTTATTACCTTGAGGGTCTCTGTCTCTCTATGTTTCTCTCTCTGTCTCTCTCTGTCTCTCTGTCTCTCTGTCTCTCTCTCTCCAGCCCTGAAATTTACTTGAGGATCTCTGTCTCTGTCTCTTTCTGCCTCTCTCTTTCTCTCTCTCTCTCTTTCTCTCTCTTTCTTTCTCCAGCCCTGAAATTTACTTGAGGATCTCTGTCTGTCTGTCTCTTTCTGTCTCTGTCTGTCTCTGGTTTATGGGGGATGGATGGGAGACCTGTGGTCGTCTAGAGTGTCCCAAGCTCTGGGCTCTAGACTCTGAACTGCATTCTCTTTAGCAATCTTCCCGATGTGGCTATATTTAACCCCATTTTTATTTTTAATAAAACGGTCCAGAGTTTAACCACCTCCAAAGGAAACCCCTTCCCCACTAATGCCCATATCCACCCTGCAATGATATTGATTCCTTGATTGGTCATCTCCCACTCCCAACATTCTCTCTGTCTGTCTGTCTGTCTGTCTGTCTCTCTCTGTATCTGTGTCTCTCTGTCTCTCTCTTTCTCTGTCTGCCTCTCTCTGTCTATCTCTTTCTCTCTGTCTCTCTCTGTCTCTCTGTCTCTCTGTCTCTCTGTCTCTCTCTCTCTGCCTGCCTCCTGAGAGCGGACTTTTTTTTTTTTTTTTTTTTTTTTTTGTGCTGAACTTAGTAGTGCGTAAACTCAGTAACTCTCCAAGGCAGGCGGGAGCTGAAAATATGAAGATAAGATGGTGGTTGAGTTGTGTGTAGGAGAGAAAAAGCTTCCGTGCTGCTTTCCAAAGTTGGCTCTTTGCAGCTTTTGGGGGGGGGGGGGGGTGGGGAATCCGTGTTTAGAATGTGTCTTTTTCTTTATTCAATTCTGTCTTAATTTTGTTTTGTTTTTCGTTAGTCAGTTAGTCCTTTCACTTAGAGACCGATGATTTCTCCTGCTTTCAGGGCTCCCTCCCTTTCTCCCTCCCTCCCTGACCCACTTTCGGTTTCGGGTTGCTGAGGAGGTCGGCCCGAGCCCAGCCCGCGTTCGTTCGTTTGCTGTGTTCGGGCGGGACGACGGGGACCGTTTGTGTCAGTCATTCGGGAGAAGCGGTGGGTCCCCTGCTCCCGTCGTGCGTGGGTTAGTGTCCCCCTGAGCTAGGGAGGACCCTCCAGAGGGAGGGAGTGAGTGATTGCGGCGGCCATGAGCGATCTGTCCTCTCGGTTTGCTTGGTCGATGGAGACCGTTCTCTGGTGACACCTAGTGGTGACAAGTTTCTGCGGCGACCGACGCTCCTGTTCCCCGGTTGATGACAAAGGACGGGGAAGTGCCTGTTGCGAGGCGGCCAGGGTGACGGGAGGCCCGGCAAGCAGGCGGGTGCTTCCCGGAGGTGGCCACGTGTTTAAGTTGGGTCTCTACCCAGGGGGTTGTACCTGGAGCTCTGCGGGGAGAGGTAGTGGCTGTACACCCTATTGGGACCGATGCCGGGCTTGGTGGCAGCTTACTCAGGTCGACCAGAAGGCTTCGGTCCGGTCCACGGGACTGCGTTTCTGAGGCCGAGAGGATGCGATGGCCCCGGCTTGCTAGCCGCCATGGCCCGGCCCCGACTCCGTGGAGCTTCGGAGCTTCTCCACAAGTCCCTGGTCCCAGGCAGGGGAACTTAGGTTTCTGAGGCCGAGAGGATGCGGTGTCCCCGGCTTCCAGGCCGATGTGGCCCGGCTCCGTGGAGCTCTGGAGCATTTTTTTTTTTTTTTTTTTTTGTAATCTTTGTCCCGGAGCCCTCTCTGTCCCCATCAGCGGGGCCCCTGACTTCTTGAGGCCGAGAGGGTGGCACGTCCCCGGCTTCCAAGCTGATGTGGCCCGGCTCCCTGGAGCTCTGGAGCCCTTTTTTTTTTTTTTTTTTTTTTTTTTTTTTTTTTTTTTTTTTAATATATCTCCAGGAGCCCTCTCTGTCCCCGTCAGCGGGGCCCCTGACTTCTTGAGGCCGAGAGGATGGCACGTCCCCGGCTTCCAAGCTGATGTGGCCCGGCTCCCTGGAGCTCTGGAGCCCTTTTTTTTTTTTTTTTTTTTTTTAAATCTCCAGGAGCCCTCTCTGTCCCCGTCAGCGGGGCCCCTGACTTCTTGAGGCCGAGAGGATGGCACGTCCCCGGCTTCCAAGCTGATGTGGCCCGGCTCCCTGGAGCTTTGGAGCCTTTTTTTTTTTTTTTTTTTTTTTTTCCTCCCTCCAAGGATCTCGGTCCACAGCGCCGGGACTCTGTATCCTGAAGCCGAGGGGAAGCTATGGGCTCGGCTTTCTATCATGGCTTTCTCGGTTTAGGAGCACTCATGGTTATCAGGTCGACCAGTTGTCCCTCTGAGGTCCGGTTCTCTTGTTTATGGGGACATTTTTGGGACAGGTCACGAGGCGTGACTTCCAGATGTTCCCTGTGGCCTGTGAATTTCCTCCCTGTGTCTTTTGTGGTTTTGATGTTGGCTATCTGTCCATATTGGACCTGGAGATATGTACTGACACGCTGTCCTGTGATTGTTGAGACTAAAGGACATTGGAGGCCCTCCCAAGGCTGTTTGCTTGTCCAGCCTTTATATCTGCCCACGGGTCTCCGTAGCTCCCGAAGCTATTACCCGAGTACGCTTCTTGCTTTCCCGTGCTTGCTTGCGTGCTCTTGCTGTTGTTCAGCTTGTGACAACCGGGCGCTGCATGATGCGTGTCAGGCTTTTTTTTTTTTTTTTTTTTTTTTCCCCGATTTCCACGTGGTTGTTGTCACCTGCACCGGGTGGAACGGTGGATCCAGGGGCGACGAGGGGACTAATTCCGCTTGCTGTTTCCCCTCCCCTGGCTTTTTTTTTTTTTTTTTTTTTTTTTTGAATTAAGGAGCTCCCGAGCCTCCTTGTGTGTTATCCGGCCTTTCTGCCACGTGCCTCCCGAGCGCACGGTTTTTTTTTTTTTTTTTTTCTTCCTTCCATTTAAAAGGAGCTCCCGAGCCCTCCTTGTTGCCTCCCGAGCGCATTTTTTTTTTTTTTTTTTTTTGGTGGCTTGTCCGGTGGCATTCCTCTCCCGTTCTTTCTCGTGCGTGTGTTTTCTCGTCTCTCTCGCTTTACCCGGTTGTGTAAGATCCCGCTGGCCGTCCTCCCGGTGGTGGCCTGCTCTCGCTCGGTTGGATCGATGTGGTGCCTCTGCGTTGTCTTCGGGCCGGGGCCTAAGCCGCGCCAGGCGAGGGACGGACATTCATGGCGAATGGTCATTCCATGCGAATGGCGACCGCGCTTCTCGTTCTGCCAGCGGGCCCCTCGTCTCTCCTCCCCATCTGTGCCGGTGGTGTGTGGTAGGCAGGGGTGCGGCTGTCCGGCCCGAACGCCGACCCGCGCGCACTTCTCGTCGTGGTTCGCGGGGTCTTCGTGGGCGCGTCAGGGGCTCTGCTGTCCCTGCGGTTCACGCGGTGTTGTGTTCCATCTTGGCCCTCTCCCTTTCCCCGAACCGGGGAGGGTGGCTGGTCCGTTTGCGCCGCATGCCCTTTCCCGTCGGGTATGTGTGCGCCCGGCTTTTCGCGAGCCTCTGGTGCTCCTGGAGCGTTCCCGGCTTTGATTGCCAAGGTGCCCGCTTCTGAGCTGGTGGTGGCGCTTCCCGTTCCCCGGCGTTGCCTCCCGTGCTCCGTTTCGCTGCGAGTTGTCTTCCCGCCTCGGTCGGCTCTGTGTTGCGGAGACCAGAAAAAAAGGGGGTCGAGAAAAGTGCGGTAGAAAAAAAGAACCAGATGTGTGGTTCCTTGTCCTGAGAAGGGTGGGGCGGCGGCCCCCCCTCGTTTGGGTGAGCGCCCACCCCGTGCTTTCTATCTTGGCCTTTGCCCGTAGGCCTTGCGCGTAGGGTGGTGCTGAGCGGTCGCGGGGCTGGCCCTTTTAAGTTTAAACTCTCTGCTCCTGTTTTTTTTGTTGGGGGGCTTTGAGAGGCCTGGCTCTCGGGGGCTGACCTGTCGCAGGTCTCCTCTGTCCGCGGAAGCTCAAGTTAAAACCCTGGAAAGAGAGAAGAGAGAGATCTTTGCCGGTACCG
>NC_133434.1:40123638-40128638 GCF_011762505.2 Arvicanthis niloticus
ACAAATGCTTCTTGTGATTCACATTTCGTTTTAAGGGTACTTTCTAGATCAAAAGACCTTCCTCAGACAAGCTTCTTGACGATTCTCCACGTGTAAATTGGATTTCATCCCCGAAAGAGGGCATTAAATACCAATGGTAGGTGGTTGAGAGCCACCATCTGGTTGCTGGGAACTGAACTCAGGACCTCTGGAAAAGCAGTCAGTGCTTCTAACCACTGAGCCATCTCTCCAGTGGCCCCACCCCAGTCTAATTTTTAAAAGACAGAGATGTGAGGAAAATCAGAGGATTCAGTGGGAGTAAGCGTGTGTCATATGGTATGGGTGCCGACAATAGGATTGATCTTACCCTCGGTTACATGTGGCATGAGGAAAGACATGAGGGTGGGGAAGACAACCACATGATTAGTGAAGAAATTAAACTGTAGCCTGTGATACAATTGTCCCTCTCCCTCTCCCTCTCTGTCCCCCTCAGACATGAATAAATATTGAAATTAAGCTAAATGGACAATGACAAGAAGCCAGCCAAGTGTGGTGCCAGAGGAAGGCAGGCCTGATCTAGGTATTGATTTCCAGGTCTATGTGCAGAAGCCCCTGACTCAGCTTTAAAAAAAAAAAATGAAGAGGAAAATAAGACATGCAATTAAGAACAGAATTTTTAAAAACACACTTAAAAAAAGGGGGGGGGTGAGGCAGTAGTGGGGTGGCCTGGCTTATAGAGAAGGGTCAAACACTGTTCTGCCATTGCCTCCTCAGTTGAACACACACAGAGAGCAGACAGAGCAGAGAGAGAGAGAGAGAGAGGCAGAGACACAGACAGAGAGATAGAGAGACAGACAGACAGACAGACAGACAGACAGACACACACACACACACACACACAGAGAGAGAGAGAGAGAGAGAGAGAGAGAGAGAGAGAGAGAGGAGAAAGAATAAAAAAATCAGGGATCAGGGGGCTGGGTGGGGGCTGGGACCTAATCAGCCTGCTCTGCCTGCACAGCCTCATGCTGCCACCTACTGTCCAGCCAGCAAACCTTCCTTTAGTCTGTCTTCCCAACCGCCAACCAGCCATCAGATGCATGGAGATTCTCAACTGACACTTGGAGAGAGAAAAAGCCCAAAAGAGTCCAATAAGCAAGCACCTTAGAGCCTCCTGTAGCATCCAGTGCTGCAGTTGTAACTAATCTCTCCTCCAAAGTCTGCTACAGAGACATGCCTGGAAGGATGTTGAAATTATTTCAAATGTGCATTTGTCCTCTGATGGGAATCCACGGTTTTTTGTTTGTTTGTTTGTTTTTGTTTTTTCCTGTTTTTTTTTTTTTAAAGTTGTTCCAAAAATGCTGAAGGACACAACACTCTGTGTGTGTGTGTGTGTGTGTGTGTGTGTGTGTGTGTGTGTGTGTGTGTGTGTGTATGCATGCTGCCAGAGGTCCTGAGTTTAATTTCCAGTAATAACATGGTGTCTCAGAACCACCTGTAATGTGATTCGATACACTCTTCTATTACACAGAATTGTACACTATCTTGCTAGCTGGCAGTGGTTGGTTGGATATGCAGACAAGAAAGTTTTGCTCTCAAGATTTTTTTGTGTGTATATACACACACAAACACACACCACACACACATGCAGGTGCACGCACACATGGAACTCACTCTGTAGACCAGGCTAGCCTGGAACTCAAATCTGACTGCCTCTGACTCCCAAGTGCTGGGATTATTTTTCTTTTTTTCTGTTTTTGTTTTGTTTGGTTTGTTTGTTTGTTTGTTTGTTTGTTTGAGACAGGGTTTCTCTGTATACTCCTGGCTGTTATATTTCAGCTGTGAGTGCTGTTCCTTGCCATCTAGTGGGCTTGTGTCCAATTTCTTTAAACTTTTAAAATTTTTAAAAAGAATTATGTATTTATTTTATGTATAGGAGTGCACTGTAGCTGTCTTCAGACACACCAGAAGACGGAACTGGATCCCATTATAAATGGTTGGGAGCTAACATGTGGTTGCTGAGAATTGAACTCAGGACCTATAGAAGAACACCCAGTGTTCTTACCCTCTGAGCCATCTCTCCCAAGTTCTCTAATTCTAGACCTGTGTACTGAACACAATTCTATTTGTCCCTTCCCTTCCTTCCTTCCTTCCTTCCTTCCTTCCTTCCTTCCTTCCTTCCTTCCTTCTTGCTTGCTTTCTTGACATGGTTTCCCTTTCTGTCCATGCAGGGTTCCCCGACTGCTCTTTGAAAACCCATTGAGAGGCCAGAACCAAAGGTGGAAAGATTGCCCTCCTTCCCTCCCTCCTTCCCTCCCTCCCATTTTCCCTCTTCCATCATACACTCAATAAAATAAATAAATGAATAAAGTTTCCAATTTATTTCTCCCTTTAAGCTGACTAAATTTTCCCCCAATGCCTCCAACTGCCCCTACCCCCACCATCTCGTTGATGCTCCAGGATAATCTAGCTCTTTGGAAATGCTAATGGCACTCCAACTGGAACACACCCTGATAAGAGAAAGAGAAAGAGGAAGAAACGATCTGATCCAGCTGGCCACGCCCTGCCAGCTCAAGGATTCTTCAGACCGAGAATCTGGACCATATTTACATAACCTGGTATTTCTAATATTATTTATTATGATTTATTTATACGAGTGAGCACACCATAGCTGCTGTCTTCAGACACACACCAGAAAAGTGAAGCAGGTCCCGTGACAGAGCTGCTAGGTGCTTATTGGGACCTCTGGAAGAAAGAGCAGTCAGTACCCTTAACCACTCAGCCATCTCTCCAGCAGGGAAATGGAGCGAGCATAGGCCTGTGTATTAGGAAATTACAACCATAGGCACGTCCCAAAGCTCCTCCTAGATCCTTCTTCCTCATCTACACAATTCTACCCTGGGCCTGTGGTTGTCAATTGGACATGACTTCAGTGCTAGTGAGTTTGGACTTGTCTCCATTTCACCTTCAGAGAACTGGGTTTTCAAACAACAACAACAACAACAACAACAACAACAACAACAACAACAACAAAAACAATTTAAAGAGGGCAACAACTGGACTGCACACAAAGATGCTGTTGGCTCCTCTTTGCAGATAATACTGTGTGTGTGAAACTTCCTTAATAAATTAACCAAAGTCTAATTCCAAATACACAAGGGGGACACTGTAGCAAATTACCATTGCTTGGGTATATAGAAAGCAGTTTTTTCTTTCCTTTCTTTTCTTTCTCTTCTGTTTTGTAGAAATTCAGCTGGTCCTGATGGTACACACACCCTCCCTTAATTCTAGCACTACTCATTAAATACAAGTTTTCCTCTCACAAACCAGCTCTAATTAAATGGTACAATTAACAACTCTCTCTCTCTCTCTCTCTCTCTCTCTCTCTCTCTCTCTCTCTCTCTCCTTCCTGGGATCAATCTAAAGAATGGACTGTTTTGTGTAAGCTTAAGTAGCCTCTAGCTACACTATCATAGAGGAATGGAGGAAAAGGACACCCCCCCCCAACCAAATAGTAGCCTAAACAATAAAAAATAGGCATCTGTTCCTACTCTGCCTTAGGATCTCTATGATCGCATAAATTTGGTTTTGTTTCTTCGTTTCTGTTTTTCTTTTCCCCTTTTTTGTTTGGTTTTCTGTTTGTAAATCCACACATATACTTTATTTTCCAATATTTCAAAACACATGCTTCTTTTGATTCTCATTTCACCGGTATGCTCTAGATCAGAAGAGCTTCCTCAGAAGAGCTTCCTTACCATTTTCTCCACATGTAAACTGGATTTACATCCCTGTCATCTGGAGGATAACAAGTATATGGAAGGGGTGGAGGTGGGGGGGCAACGGATCGAATTGGGTATTTCTTTCCTGTGTGACCTTGACTCACAGCCCAAACAAATGAACACACTAAGAAAAAAATAAACCAAAGGAACCAGTTGCCTTGGAGGCCTGCCTGGTGTTGCTCCCCTGAGTCATATATTTAAACATTTATTTATTTATTTATTTATTTATTTATTTATTTATTTATTTATTTAATGTATATGAGCTCTGTCTCTCTCTGTCCCTCTCTCTCTGCCATTAAATACCAATGGCAGGTGGTTGGGAGCCACCATGTAGCTGCTGAGAACTGAACTCAGGACCTCTGGAAAAGCAGTCAGTGCTCTTAACCACTGAGCCATCTCTCCAGTGGCCCCACCCCAGTTTAATTTTTAAAAGACAGAGATGTGAGGAAAATCAGAGGATTCAGTGGGAGTAAGCGTGTGTCATATGGTATGGGTGCCGACAATAGGATTGATCTTACCCTCGGTTACATGTGGCATGAGGAAAAGACATGAGGGTGGGGCGGACAACCACACGATTAGTGAAGAAATTAAATTATAGCCTGCGATATGATTCTCCCTCTCCCTCTCTGTCTCTCTCAGACATGAATATTGAAATTAAGCTAAATTGCCTCCTCAGTTGAACACACACACACAGAGAGCAGACAGGGAGGGAGGGAGGGAGGGAGGGAGGGAGAGAGAGAGAGAGAGAGAGAGAGAGAGAGAGAGAGAGAGAGAGGACTGCCAACCAGCCATCAGATGCATGGAGATTCTCAACTGAGACCTGGAGAGGGCCAGTTCCGAGCTCAAAAGAGTCCAATAAGCAAGCACCTTAGAGCCTCCTGTAGCATCTCCTGCTGCAGTTGTAACTAATCTCTCCTCCAAAGTCTACTACAGAGACATGCCTGGAAGAATGTTGAAATTGTTTCAAATGTACATGTGTCCTCTGAAGGGAATCCACCTTTTTTTTTTTTCTGTTTTTTTAAAGTTTTTCCAAAAATGCTGATGGACACCACACTCTGTGTGTGTGTGTGTGTGTGTGTGTGTGTGTGAATATATATATATATATATATATATATATATATATATATATATATATATATACACACACACATGCATGCGTGATACTTCAGCTGTGAGTGCTGTTCCTTGCTGTCTAGTGGGCTTGTGTCTGATTTCTTTAAACTTTTCTAATTTTTAAAAAAGAAT
>NC_133434.1:40138638-40139754 GCF_011762505.2 Arvicanthis niloticus
AGGCAGAGGCAGAAAGATTTCTGAGTTCCTTGGCCAGCCTGGTCTACGGAGTGAGTTCCAGGACAGCCAGGGCTACACAGAGAAACCCTGTCTCAATAAATAAATAAATAAATAAATAAATAAATAAATAAATAAATAAAAGTTGTTCCCCAAAATGCTCAGGGCCATCTCCCCCTCCAGCCAGGGAGGAGTCTCAGGCTATCATCTGTTGTGGAATGTTGTATGTAAGCTTGCTTTGCTTTGTAAAGGCCAAACTTTACAGACATTCTGTTTTGTGTCTTTGTTTTGATTTTGTTTCTTTACTTGCTTGGTTTGTTTTATTTCATTTTTGTTTTCCAGCTAGCTGGATTGCTTGCTCACTTGTGTGACATGGTTTCACTTTATATCCCAGTTTATATTCCAGTTGTTTATTTGTTTGAGTTAAATTTTAAATTCTGTCTCAAACACCTCCACCTCCCCTCCCCCCACACTGCCTTCTCCATGTGTTTGTCTGTGTGTGTGTGTGTGTGTGTGTGTGTGTGTGTGTGCAGGGATCTGCATGCCTCTGCCATGTCACTCCAGAGGCAAGTTTTCTGCATAGAATCAAATCATAATATATATATATATTATATCCAGTTGAGTCTCCATTGAAGAAAGACCAATTTTGGTTGTCACTTGGAGGTGACGTGTGTGCTAATGACTTCAGACTTCTATCCATTTTCTACTCTGAGAGCTGTGTTTATACCTGATACAGGCCCTCCCTGGGTTCTGAAATAAACAAACAAACAAAAACAAACAAATTTAAAGCAGTCAACAACTGACTGCACAAAAAGTGGCTGTAGGCCTCTTGCGGCCCCTTTTTTTTAAAGTTGTTCCAAAAATGCTCTCAGGGCCATCACTCCCCCTCCAGCCAGGGTGTTAGTCTCAGGCTATCATCTGTTGTGGAATGTATGTGAGCTTGCTTTAGTTTGTTAGGCCAAACTTGACAGACATTTTTTTTTTTTTGGTTGTTGTTGTTTTGGGTTTGTTTGTTTGCTTGTTTGTTTGTTTTGTTTCCTTTGGTTTTTCCAGCTTACTTGATTGCTTGCTTGCTTGCTTGTGCGACATAGTTTCCCTTTCTCTACCAGTATTTATTCC
>NC_133435.1:2500-5000 GCF_011762505.2 Arvicanthis niloticus
ACCCTAACCCTAACCCTAACCCTAACCCTAACCCTAACCCTAACCCTAACCCTAACCCTAACCCTAACCCTAACCCTAACCCTAACCCTAACCCTAACCCTAACCCTAACCCTAACCCTAACCCTAACCCTAACCCTAACCCTAACCCTAACCCTAACCCTAACCCTAACCCTAACCCTAACCCTAACCCTAACCCTAACCCTAACCCTAACCCTAACCCTAACCCTAACCCTAACCCTAACCCTAACCCTAACCCTAACCCTAACCCTAACCCTAACCCTAACCCTAACCCTAACCCTAACCCTAACCCTAACCCTAACCCTAACCCTAACCCTAACCCTAACCCTAACCCTAACCCTAACCCTAACCCTAACCCTAACCCTAACCCTAACCCTAACCCTAACCCTAACCCTAACCCTAACCCTAACCCTAACCCTAACCCTAACCCTAACCCTAACCCTAACCCTAACCCTAACCCTAACCCTAACCCTAACCCTAACCCTAACCCTAACCCTAACCCTAACCCTAACCCTAACCCTAACCCTAACCCTAACCCTAACCCTAACCCTAACCCTAACCCTAACCCTAACCCTAACCCTAACCCTAACCCTAACCCTAACCCTAACCCTAACCCTAACCCTAACCCTAACCCTAACCCTAACCCTAACCCTAACCCTAACCCTAACCCTAACCCTAACCCTAACCCTAACCCTAACCCTAACCCTAACCCTAACCCTAACCCTAACCCTAACCCTAACCCTAACCCTAACCCTAACCCTAACCCTAACCCTAACCCTAACCCTAACCCTAACCCTAACCCTAACCCTAACCCTAACCCTAACCCTAACCCTAACCCTAACCCTAACCCTAACCCTAACCCTAACCCTAACCCTAACCCTAACCCTAACCCTAACCCTAACCCTAACCCTAACCCTAACCCTAACCCTAACCCTAACCCTAACCCTAACCCTAACCCTAACCCTAACCCTAACCCTAACCCTAACCCTAACCCTAACCCTAACCCTAACCCTAACCCTAACCCTAACCCTAACCCTAACCCTAACCCTAACCCTAACCCTAACCCTAACCCTAACCCTAACCCTAACCCTAACCCTAACCCTAACCCTAACCCTAACCCTAACCCTAACCCTAACCCTAACCCTAACCCTAACCCTAACCCTAACCCTAACCCTAACCCTAACCCTAACCCTAACCCTAACCCTAACCCTAACCCTAACCCTAACCCTAACCCTAACCCTAACCCTAACCCTAACCCTAACCCTAACCCTAACCCTAACCCTAACCCTAACCCTAACCCTAACCCTAACCCTAACCCTAACCCTAACCCTAACCCTAACCCTAACCCTAACCCTAACCCTAACCCTAACCCTAACCCTAACCCTAACCCTAACCCTAACCCTAACCCTAACCCTAACCCTAACCCTAACCCTAACCCTAACCCTAACCCTAACCCTAACCCTAACCCTAACCCTAACCCTAACCCTAACCCTAACCCTAACCCTAACCCTAACCCTAACCCTAACCCTAACCCTAACCCTAACCCTAACCCTAACCCTAACCCTAACCCTAACCCTAACCCTAACCCTAACCCTAACCCTAACCCTAACCCTAACCCTAACCCTAACCCTAACCCTAACCCTAACCCTAACCCTAACCCTAACCCTAACCCTAACCCTAACCCTAACCCTAACCCTAACCCTAACCCTAACCCTAACCCTAACCCTAACCCTAACCCTAACCCTAACCCTAACCCTAACCCTAACCCTAACCCTAACCCTAACCCTAACCCTAACCCTAACCCTAACCCTAACCCTAACCCTAACCCTAACCCTAACCCTAACCCTAACCCTAACCCTAACCCTAACCCTAACCCTAACCCTAACCCTAACCCTAACCCTAACCCTAACCCTAACCCTAACCCTAACCCTAACCCTAACCCTAACCCTAACCCTAACCCTAACCCTAACCCTAACCCTAACCCTAACCCTAACCCTAACCCTAACCCTAACCCTAACCCTAACCCTAACCCTAACCCTAACCCTAACCCTAACCCTAACCCTAACCCTAACCCTAACCCTAACCCTAACCCTAACCCTAACCCTAACCCTAACCCTAACCCTAACCCTAACCCTAACCCTAACCCTAACCCTAACCCTAACCCTAACCCTAACCCTAACCCTAACCCTAACCCTAACCCTAACCCTAACCCTAACCCTAACCCTAACCCTAACCCTAACCCTAACCCTAACCCTAACCCTAACCCTAACCCTAACCCTAACCCTAACCCTAACCCTAACCCTAACCCTAACCCTAACCCTAACCCTAACCCTAACCCTAACCCTAACCCTAACCCTAACCCTAACCCTAACCCTAACCCTAACCCTAACCCTAACCCTAACCCTAACCCTAACCCTAACCCTAACCCTAACCCTAACCCTAACCCTAACCCTAACCCTAACCCTAACCCTAACCCTAACCC